>NC_135497.1:491513509-491680015 GCF_052857255.1 Amblyomma americanum | reverse complement strand
AATACGGGTGTTTATTACGTAAATACAAATGGTTAATTATTGTAATAGATGTAAAGACGATATTGCATATAAAACAATAATGGAGAGCGATGAATTCACTGCGCGCTGAGAAATAGAAGTATTCGTGAAATAATGCTCCCCTACAGTTCCAAGAAAAATGTAACGAAGATTATAAACTTCGAATGCGAAAATGACTGCGTAAATACAATTTTATCTTAGCCAAAAGGCCGAAAAGCGATGGCTGCATAAAATTAGTCTAAAAATACAAGGGTCATTAGGGATCGGGCGAATAACGCGAAAGCCGTTTTTTAGGACATTTTAGGTTTGGTGTAAATTTATATAATGTCACGAAATGATGAAATTTATTATTGGTGTATTGAGAAGTAAGGCTCACCAGTGCTATATGTTACGGGCGCCGGGCATCACCATCATCATCAAGATGAAGTCTGAAGAATATTAGAAGAAAATGATAGAGATATATGCGTAGCTGGAGAAAGTTTTATGGTTCTTTGATAGTGCATCGGCCGCATACAATGATAAAAGGGTATCTCCTTTTTAAAGGTAAATCTGGCATTTTCGATGGCTCAGTAGAAAGTGTCACTCAGTTTCCGGACGCTTGCACCTACTTCTTTTTGCAAAGAACACTTCAATATATTTTTGCGCTTTCATATTGTTCACAATCATTTTTTTGTATATATATATATATATATATATATATATATATATATATATATATATATATATATATATATATATATATATATATATATATATATATATATATATTCGGAGGTCGTGGGTTCGGATCCCACCGGCGGCATGGTTGTTTTTTTCTGCTGCTTTATATAAAAAATTTTCTTTCATCGATTTATTAATCTAAGTATTATTATCCCACTGATAAGCATAACACATTAAAAAAAGTACCGTTCCCCTATGCACCTTGGTTTCGGTGACTGGTGGCTCCCTTCATAAGTTTGTCTAACGGGCCCCTCATTTACTTTACCTTGTCTGCTATATATATATATATATATATATATATATATATATATATATATATATATATATATATATATATATATATATATATATATATATATATATATATATATATATATATATATATACGAAAGCAGCAATTTGACAGCCGTCGCCATAGCTCAGTTGGTAAGAGCACCGGACGCGATATTCAGAGGTCGTGGGTTCGGATCCCACCGGCGGCATGGTTGTTTTTTCTGCTGCTTTTTAAGTAATTTTCTTTAAACCGATTGATTGGCACTACAAATTAAAAAAAAATTACAAACATTCCCCTATGCACCTTGGTTTCGGTGACTCTTGGCTTCCTTAATATGTTTGTCAAACGAAAGTCAACCAGATTTATATCTGAATCATATCCCTGCAATTGGCCACAAAGTTTTTCCTGATCTACATTATCATATGCCCCCAATGTCTAAAAATGCCATCGATACAGGCCTCCGACTTGCCTCGGCTATCTCTACTGACTGAGTTATAACGTATTGGTTGTCTTTCAACCCTCTGTCTTTCCGGAAACCGCTCTGCAACACCCCCAAGATCTCCTCACGCTCTGCCCATTCTTCTCTTCTCATTTTCACCATCTGTTTTACTAGCCTGTATATAACTGATGTGACCGTAATTGGTCAGCAGGATTTAAAGTGCACCTTGTTTCCCTTGCCTTTGTATATTATACTCATCCAGCTCACTTTTCAGTCTTTTGAAACGCCTCCTCCCCCTACTACTTTTTAAAAAATCTGTCGTAATTTCAATTTGCTTTTTTTGGCCTAGTAAGGTAATTAATGCAATAGGTATGCCGTCTGCTCCTATAGCTGTTCTGATGGGGACCTTGCCTTCAGTTCTGTCCCATTCCCCTGCTGACATCTCCTTAAGCTCTTCCTCCCCGGTCCCATTGCGGTCCTTTCTCTCCTCTAGTCCGTTCGCTTGAGTCTGTGCAAATGCTTCTTCTAATGTTTGTCTGATAAATTACTCTGCTTCTTCTCCCTCTACTCTTTTTCCCTCCGGTGTGGTCAGAGTGTGTTGGATGCCCTCTGTCCTCTTCCCCTGTTGCGTTATGTGCTCCCAAAACTTCTTTGCAACATTCCTATCTTTCTTATTTACCTCCACCATCCACTGGACTCCCGCCATTCCTGTTTTGGCTTGAATTAATGCTGCTGCCTCCCTTCTGCTCTCAAGGTATTCATTCCACTTTGAATCCACTTCGCCTAGTGTGGCCCCCTTTTCTTTGCTAATCTGTGTTGCCTAGACGCCTCTTGTCGCTCTATAGCTGCCTTCACTTCCCTATCCCACCAGATTCTTGGTGGATCCCTTCCCTTCCTTCTTCTCTTTTAGCCTTGGGCCTTCTTTAACTTCCTTTGAAAAACCCGCGCTAGGGCCTCATATGTCCACGGCACCATTTGCAAACACTGTTGCCAGATCAGCATTATTAAACGGACTAAAGCCATCAAATCAAAGATGCACTTAAGACATTTGAAATCAAGAAAACTGTTCCAGTGTAGGACTAAACGACAAGAAAGCACGAAGAAAACTTATCGGTGTGAAAAATACAGTAGTGCATACTGTTTTATATCTCTTTCTGTGATTTTTCAAATGTTTCCCATATTTCAAGAAAAAACCTGTTTTTTTCTTGTTCTTTTCCGGCGTTCAGATTCTCCGAAAATTTTACATCCCTATTCGGAGCTGCGCTGGCTCGACCATGTGACTAGCACGTCACTCACCGCGGTAGTCCGCCGTTGGAGTGCGCGCTCTCTCCGCCGCCTGCAGCTGGAGCCACCGCGCATGCGCTCTCCCGGTTTAGAGCAGCGCACCACTCGCTCAGACATTGTGCGCTTCGCCATGGATCACAGCGAAGCTGGGCCATCTAGGTACGTTACGCAGAGCACCTTGCAACGTCGTCAGCAAGCCACATCTGATCACTCTGCGGATATCGCTCGCTTTCGCTTTGTATACCTATGTTTAGAATAGTGAAACCTTGAGCATTTTTTTTCGCAACGCGGGGGGTCGAGTGCGCGCTGTCGGGCTAAAATCGCCGACTTGCCTCCGTAAAAACGTTATATGTAATCCGGCCTTTACCCGCGCTTTCTTTCTCACTCTGGCGCTTATACGTTGAGGCTGTAGGCGACGTCTGTGATGTCTCGGGACCTCCCCAAACACTTTAGGTGTACCTCGTGATTTACGGCGTCTTTCTTTAGGCCTCTTAACCTTCTTTCTTCTCATCGCCAATTGATATGCACGGAGGGTGCACTGTACAAGTGTCTGACGAGCAATCTCTCAGGTCTCGAACTAAGCATAAACTTTGTATGCTCTACAGACCGACCTTCGGCTGCCCCTGAGTTACACAACCCATTCCTTTGAGATTTGTGTTAAGACGCTTCGACATCATCCTGGCTGCTCCCATGTAAAACCCCTTAATTTTGAAAGTAGCGATCGACTCTCCTCCACTCTCGAGCTTTCTTCCTTGATTATCCTCGCCCGCCGGCTGTACGCGCTGCGCACTGCACGCGTTGAAGGCCACCGCGCGCTCGCCGGCCTGTTCTGTTCGCTGGCACGCGTGAGCGCGCCTAAGTTTGCGGTTTTTAAGGAGAAAGCCTTTAATGGCTCATACTCGCGGTGACCGTCCGTCCGTTACATCCAAAGCCTGGAACAGTGCCAGCTGTGACCCTCCCCCGCACCGGCGCACACCCTCCTCGCCCCTCGGCGACAGGTGGCGGCGCCGAAGAGCATGCGCAGATGCGCATAGCAACAGTGACGTCACCTGCACCGCCAGGCGGAGTGAGTACGCGCTGCGACGGCTCTCCTTTGCCAGACGCGTCGTTGCAGTCGAGTGAGTGAGTCGGATGGCTCCCAAGCGGCCCAGTGTTTCCGCCCCCAAGCCGTTCGGACAAGCGCAGGAAGGCGGATTCCCCCAACACTTTGGAAATTCTAAAGTGTGTTCGGTGAATGCCTGTGGCCTTTCGACTGTGGGCGCCATGGACAAAGTCATGGAAATAGGCGAAGAAGGTGACGAGCTGCAGAGTGTCGTCGTCACTTTCGACAATGTTCCGCAATAACAAGCTTCGGAAAAAGTCACGACAGCCGTCACAGGCTTTCGCCGAACACAGTTTAGAATTTCTAAAGTGTCCTATTTTTTCCCCGCTCAATTGTCAAGCAGAACCGCTTGAAAGCGATGCGACATGTTGCATTCTACCTCGACACACATTTATCACCTTCTCGCTTGAGCAATGGAAAGGCTAAGCGTGAGGGTTTTCGAGATGAACCATAACAGCGTACTATATAAAGCTCACATTGGCTTTGATATTTTGATACCGTCCTCCTCAATAAGGCAGAGCTTTTTTAGCATAATATTTACGTTAAATTTGTATATTCTTCAATATTTTTCGGCACACTGGCGCTCCGTTAAATGCACATGAAACTAGCTCTGCAATTTCGCGGAAATACATTTTATGACTCCATTCTTTGCAGTCGAGTGAGGTAATGATTGGAGTAATTTAGTTAATGACGTCATTTCACGAGTGAAGTTTCAGAAGCGCAATAGTGGCCGCGAAAATGCTGGGAAATTTGCTTAAAGCGCGTTATGAATATTTATGTTCGCAAGTTCAGTCCAAAAAAATTCTTGCCGCATTGGAGTGATGCATAAGCAGCGGATTTATTGCCCGGATATTAGAGACTGTTGCAACGCCAAGCGCGCACCGTAAATGCTTCTTTCGGTTAAACCGCACACTTATATTCGCGCTGGAATCTGAAGGGGAGATGTCGTACAACAGTCTTTCTTTTTCAATGCCACGTTTTGAAGACGTACTCGCCTATATTTTCAGAATTAATTATAAATCCGTGTGATGTGCATCATTGGCGACCCCCCACAACAGGGAGATTTCGCATAATGCGCGCTTAGCGTTGCAACGGCCTTTACATTTGATGGCTGCTTGAAAGAGAATAATTGTTTACAGTTCTTTCTTGGCCTCAAGAGAGATATAAATCTGTTTAAAACGGCAGAAGGTGAGCCTGGTCAAGTATTTGGCTTTAAATGTCTGGATGATCGCTGATCGCTACAGATAAATAAATTTAGCGCTGGAAAGACAATGTTTCGTCAATTTATAATCTAGGGTAGTCCCTCTAATGCATTTAAGGAGTGCTTCAGATGCCCATGCTGAATCAATATTCAGCGCTGTGAAGTGTGATGGGACATGATGTAGTCATTCTGTGACTGGGTTAGGTGGCCACTGAAGCCGCTGGAGCCAGGGAACAGGCGCAGGCAAAGCAGCGTCCTGTGCAGCGACGCCGTAGGATGGAAGGGACCGGAAAACCGGAGCAGCAGCAGGCGGTACGCCCTCCCAACCGACACGTTCCTCAGCTGCTCGAACAGCCTGATGTTCCGAGTGCCGGCTGGAACACGGAGGCTTCAACTTCGATGCTGCCAAGTTTTTGCTGCTCCTCGGCCACTCTCTGCCACGTCATACCGCGCGCTCCTATACCCTGCAAGCCGTTGACGTCTTTTTTTAATCGTGTGCCTTTTTGCCACGTCATCATTCCATTTATTTTTTGTCTTCTTTCTTAGCCTCTGTAACTTTTGCCACGTCATTCCATGCCATCAACCTCTTCTTTCATCCCCTATCCCTATTTATGTGACAAAAAAAAACAAGAAAAATGTACCACTTGCACCGCCCAGGGGTTGTTTCAACGCCGACACCACTGTCCACCTTTAACACCCAGAGGTTCCTCCGACGCCGACGCCAGCGCAAATTCAGCAGTGCTTTCAGGTTCGTTTTGGAAGTTTCATTAGTGCTGCTCTCGACATCTGCACTGTTGACTATCATGCTGTCACCATCAGCGATACCTGCCGCAACTTCAGAAATTTGAAACATTTGAAATATATTTCGCTAGAAAATATTTCTTGCACTTAACAATTCAGAATCATCCTTCTATTGCTGGAATATTTTTCTCAACACGACTTTTGAGCCACCCTATAATGTATGATACTTGGAAAATTCTCGGCCTCTTGCGTGTGCTGAAGCTTCGGGTATTCGACATCGACTTTAAAATCACATTTCTCATCTCGGGCGATGGTTTCCTTATGAGAGGGCGCAAAAATTATGTTTTTATTGAAGAATTACAATGTAGTCGACGGGATAGAAATTCAAAAATGAGTCCAGAAAAGACTGCCGAACATTTCTGAACGCAGGCAACACACAAAACTGAACAGACTCTACACAATCCTTGCACAGGAGTAGTTTAGATTCTCTTGAACGTATGCCTTTGGGCGCATGGTTTTACACACAATAAACTTTTTGAGTTAATGCGCAAAAAACGGTGCTTGTTTTTGAATTTGTTGAATGGGTCGACTTGGGGAAAATATTTGAAATATTATCCTAATAGCCGTTTGTCTGTCCTTCGGCAGCTGAAACAGCAGTACACATCTGAGTCATGTACAAAGCAAAAACAATGAACGGTAGGAAGTGCCAAACACTTCTCTTGCGTATTGGTACTCAACAAGGTTTGGCACTATTGAACTGGCAGCCGCACTTGTACTGAGAACAGCATTTCAGCACACACTTGATGAATGAAATTTGAGAGTGCGTATATTTATGCATGATGCAGCTACTAGCAGTGTATTCGTAATCAGCCAAAACAAGCCAAGCAAAGCTGAAACCGAACAAGATTCAGCTAAAACCAGCCAAAACCGCACTAAGTCAAACAAAGATTAATCTCAACCAGGTCATGAGACTTTCCACACCAGGCCACAGCAAGCATTTAGATTCAAATAACGTTTCGGTACTCTTGGTAAAATTTCGCAGCATACTAACCAAACTTCGCACTCTCAAATTATTCAGGTACACATGCACCGCATATGTAAGTGTCGGCACTGAACCTGACTTTCAGAGCTCATCGCTGAGTCTGAATTGTCATTTCCAACATCGTTTCACTTTTTTCGTTAAGATAGAATTGTTCTCGTGTGGTAGGAGTAATAATAATAACAAAGAAAGAATATCGCTCAGCCACCACATCCACTGACGCAGCACTGGAAATGATTGGGGTATCGGGACAGCTTGGAAATAGGAAATTGAATAGGAATACTTCATCGATCACCTGCCTGTGCGTCAGATCTGACTGCGTGAATAAAGTGTTAGAACCAGTTACTCCTTAATTTCCGAAATCAATTCTTGTCCTCTTCTGGGATTTCATCCATCATTCTATCAAGTTTTTGAAGTGTTCGGTCATCCCGCATAATAACCGAGCCGAATGCATTCGGTTTTTTACTCATTGCCATTTTCCAGCTAACCCAAATAGTTCACGAACCCAAACATGGCGGTAATGTCTTAGATGTAGTTTTCACCAAACATCCTGACCACGCGTCTACTCTTGTGGTAGAGGAAGTCAGCGAACACAAGATGATTCACTGCTGCTTCAACTTGCCTAGTCCTCAGAATACATCATCATCATCATCATCATCATCATCATCATCATCATCAGCCTGACTACACCCACTGTGGTGCAAAGGCCTCTCCCATGTAAATCCATTAAGTCTGTCCTTTGCCAGCTGCGGCCGTCATCTCCAATGCAAACATTTTAATCTCATCCGCCCACTTAACTTTCTGCCGCCCCCTGCTACGCTTGCCTTCTCTTGGAACCCACTCCGTTACCCTTAAGAACAAGCGGTTATCTTGCCTTCGCTTTACATACCTTGCCCAAGCCCATTTCTTCCTCTTGATTTAGACTAGTATGTCAATAACCGGCGTTTGTTCCCTGACCTACACTGCCCTCTTCCGTCTCTTAACGTTACCCCTATCATTTCTCTTCCCATGGCTCGCTGCGTTGTTCTTAAGTGGAACCCTTTTCGCTAGCCTCCACATTTCTGCCGCGTAGGAGAGTACCGGTGAAATACAGCTGCTGTACAGTGTTCTCTTGAGATATATTGGTAAACTGCCGTTTATGATCTGAGAGAACCTGCCATATGCGCTCCACCCCATTCTTATCCTTCTAGTTATTTCCTTCTTATGATGCAGATGAGCTGTCACTCCCTGCCCTAAGTAAACGTATTCCTTTACCGCTTCCAGCACCTCGCAGCCAATTGTGAACTGATGTTCCCTTGCGGGGCTGTTGAATATTGCTTTGGATTTCGGAATGTTAATATTTAGACGCATTGTTCTGCTATGACTGTCTATCGCATTGATCATTACTTGCAGTTTACCTCCTGAGTGACTCAGCAAGAAAATGTTATCAGCGAATCACAGATTATTTAGGTATTCTCCATTTATTCTTATTCCCAATTGTTCCCAATTCAGGCCTCGAAATACCTCCTATAAACAGGCGGTGAATAGCATTGGAGAGATCGTGTCTCCTTGCCTGACGCCCTTCCTTATTGGAATCTTTTTGCTGACTTTATGGAGGACTATGGCATTTGTACACTTGCTATATATATATATATATATATATATATATATATATATATATATATATATATATATATATATATATATATATATATTTCAGTATTTTGACATAAGGCTCTTTTACACCCTGATTCCGCAATACCTGTATGACTGCTGAGGTTTCCATTGAGCCAAATGTTTTCTTGCAATCAGTGAAGGCTATGTCTAGGGGCTGGTTATTTTCTGCGCATTTTTATATCAAATGACTGATAGTGTGGATATGGTCTATTTCGGAATATCGTTTACGAAATCCTGCCTTGTCTTTTGGTTGATTAAAATCTAAGGTTGCACTGACTCTATTAGCGATTACCTTAGTTAAATACCTTGGAGGCAACGGACAGTAAGCTGACCGGTCTGTAATTTTTAATCTCCTTGGCATCCCTTTTCTTACGAATTAGAATAATGTTCGCGTTTTTGCAAGCTTCTGGTACGGTCGAAGTCATAATGCATTGCGGACACAGTGTGGATAGTTTTTCTAGCACAATCTCAACTCCGTCCTTGTACAGATCTGCTCTTACTTGATTCTCATAACGCTAAAGTAGGCAAACAGATACTGGACTGATTTTCGGATGTTTAACTTCAAAGCGACTCAGGCTATGAGAGACGCCAGATACTGGACTATATACGCACTGAAACTCCTAAAATGAATACTATTCTTACAAGGCAAGCTTTGCAGTTGATTTTCGCTGTGACTTCACGAATCGCGATGAAAATGAAGATTAGTGTTTATTTCGTGATACACTGAAAGAAATTAAGGACGAATGCGCTCCAAAATTCACAATCTCAATCCAAATAAGTTATCCATGGTTCAATAACCATTGCAAAAGGTATTTAAACAAAAAAAAGACAGACATACAGAACGGCTTCGAGAACTAAGGCACTGCTCGGCTAGAATAAATGCAACCACATTACTACGATTACTGCAAGCAAAATCGAAGAAGCAAAACAAAAATATTACAGCGGTACACTTCCTAACAACTTACCAATCTTTCCAAGAAGTTCGGTGCACCGTAAATTCGAAAAATAACGTTTCACCAGCTGTAAGTACCCCAGAAAGGTCACATTTACCATTTGACGACTGCGCCGAAATCCAAGATTACTCAGCCCCGTGTGCTCAGCTGTTTAACGACGCTTTCTGTTCCGTATTCACTAACGAAGACGTCTCGTCAGCGCCCAGCTTAAATAATTTTTCTAACATATCAATCTCTGATTTATTAGTTTGTCAAACAGGTATATCATGCCTACTAAATAATCTTAAAATCTCTACCAGTTTTGACCAACATGCCTTCAATAATAAGGTACATAAAAGCACATCGCACTCCATTACTTCAATGATAGCCGCCCTGTTCTCTCAGTCATTATCATCTCGTCTCATACCTCATGATTGACGTGTTGCTAAAGTGATACCGATTTTCAAATCATTTAATCGTTCATCTACACCTAATTATCGCCCTATCTCACTAACCAATATTTTCTGCAAACTTCTCGAACACGTCATTCATAGCCAAGTACCCAGGAAACAACAATCTTAAGTTCAAATACAAGTACGGTTTTCGCGAGGGCTTCTCTTGTGACACACAACTTCCGGATTAGTTCATGATTTGCATTCATCCATCGATGCTGGCAGTGAAATTGATGCC
This sequence comes from Amblyomma americanum, assembly GCF_052857255.1. NCBI lineage: Eukaryota > Metazoa > Arthropoda > Arachnida > Ixodida > Ixodidae > Amblyomma > Amblyomma americanum. The sequence continues at coordinate 491,669,919 of NC_135497.1, read as the reverse complement.
ATTTTTCTCGATTTTTCGAAAGCATTTGATCGTGTTCCTCATGTTAGGCCTATGCTCAGACTTAGTTCAATATTCGGCCCGCTGCTATTGCTTGGATTTCGGCTTTCCTCAACACTAGACTTCAGTTTACCTCCATTAACAGGTAAAACTTCACTTATTCTTAAGTCGCTTCCGGGGTACCACAGGGGAGCGTTCTTGGAACCCTCCTCTTTTTAATACATATTAATGATTTACTAACGCTGTGTCTTCTCGAGTTAGGCTCTTTGCCGATAACTGCGTAATATACCGTAATATTTTTTCTATCACTCACCAAAGATGTTTGCAAACTGACCTGGAGGCAGTAACCCCAGCTCGCACTGTCCATGCACGTAAACTCGCCAGTGACGTTAGGTGCTTGTCACGAGGCGGGGTTGAAGGTATCATTGGCCACGCACTCACCTGGTCTATCACTGGCCAACAGTGTTTGCAAAATGACGTAATTGCAGTAACCACATGGTGCACATCTTGGCTTATGCCACTTAGTACTTCTAAAACTAAGCTTTCGTCTTTCACTCGAAGTTCTAGCATTCGCACAACTAATTTCCTAAATAACAATTCTATCGAACTTACAACTACTTACAAGTACCAGGGGGTTCACCTGCAATCAGACTTAACATGACTTAATCACATTTTTCTAACTTTAGCATCCGCCAACCGCTCGCTCGGCCTACTAAAGGACAACCTCAGGCTGGCTCCAACACACCTGAAAAAACTCGCGTTCTTCACACTTATTCCTCCGAAGATTGAATATACATCAGCCATCTGGGATCCTAACCAAGCATATCTCGTAGCTAGCATTGGGTACTTGCAGAACCGTGCTGCGCGTTTTATTTTTTCCGACTACCCACATACTACCAGCGTCACTGCTTTAAAAAATCGCGCCGAATTAGGAGACTTGTCTTGCCGCCGTAAACTATCTCGACTAGCACTTTTCCATAAACTGTATCAATATATCCTTCGCTTTACCACGATTTTTTTCAATCACCATCAGTCTTCTTTCGGCGGCTTGACCATCCGCACAAAGTTAAACGCATCGCGTGTCGTTCATCTGCATTTGCGAAGTCATTCATACCACGCCCTATCATAAATAGAGACAATTTGGCAGCGCACATAGACGAATATACATTCTAACGCCTCCACATTTCTTGCTCTCATCAGCAGCGAAGTTGACATTTGAAATGTTCGAAATGTTCGTCATTTTTTAGTGTTTTTTTCAAGTCGCTGTATTTTTGCGATTACTTCTGTTCTTTTCGTGCCTAGTACGTACACTGCAGTATTTGTCATTTCCGTTATACCTAACAGTTTTCTTTAAAGCTATAATTAGTACTATTTAGTTTTTACGCCTGATTATTTATTTACTCTCTGGTGGTGAATTATTTTTTCCATGTTATACGTAGCCTGTTAATCGATCCTTAGCTTATTAATGATGTTCCGTGTACATGTTTTCACACTAAACCCCCCTCCCCCTACGTAATACCCTCGAAGGAGGGCCTTTAGGGGTATGCTGAATAAATAAATCTTTTAGTGACCCGTTAACAAATGAAGTTTATGGTTTATGGTTTATGGGGGTTTAACGTCCCAAAGCGACTCAGGCTATGAGAGACGCCGTAGTGAAGGGCTCCGGAAATTTCGACCACCTGGGGTTCTTTAACGTGCACTGACGTCGCAGAGCTCACGGGCCTCTAGAATTTCGCCTCCATCCAAATTCGACCGCCGCGGCCGGGATCGAACCCACGTCTTTCGGGCCAGCAGCCGAGCGCCATAACTACTCAGCCACCGCGGCGGCCGTTAATAAATGAAGTAAATTTTTATATCTTACCTCCTCCTTCTCCGCTAATCATCCGGTTTAAATTAGCAGCTATTACTATCAAAACAAACGGCGTCGTCCACGCAATCGACCGACTGGAGGTAAAAGTGCCCCAAGACCCGATGGGATCAGCATCAAAATTTGTCAGCTAACTGGCCGCACATAATCGGCTTTGCTCACACTGATATTTAAACAATTTCTGGATACAGGACTTCTGCCGGACGACTGGAAACAAGCACACATCATCCCTAACATATATCAGGTAATAACACCGATCCAATCAACTACAGTCCTATCTCCCTTACTGGTACCTCCTGCAAACTACTAGAGCATGCCTTTTTTTTCCTATATCATGAACCATTTAAACCTACATAGCTTACTTGTCGAGAATCAGAATGAATTCCGACGAAATCAATCATGCCAGTCGCAACTTTTTCTACTTGTTACTGACCTTCAACAAAGCCTGCACATGTCGCATATCAAAGATGCCATTTTCATCGACTTTTAAAAGCTTTGGGCCGTGTTGCTCACAAATCCTTACTGCTAAAGATCCGCAATGTACAGTTACATAATAAAACAAATACATGGATCGAGAAGTTTTTAACCGACCGTTACCAGTTGGTCAAAACTGAGAAGGTTATTTCGAAACCCACTCTCATAACATTTGATACTTTGCATGGTTCAGTATTAGGGCCCTTCCTTTTTTAGCTTATATAAATGACGTAGCCTCTAATATTACTTCATCTATACGACTTTTCGCTGGTGCCTGCGTAATTTAAAGGCAAAAACTACCCCTACGGATGTCCTAGCACCTCAGTTCGACTTTGCAGAACTGACGCCGTGATGCTCATCATGTCAGATTGATATTAATGCAAAGCTAAATATGCGAGATTCTCTTACGTAGCAGGAACATCACAAAATATGAACTTATGCCGGAATATAGCAAACAAACTGTGGATTATGAAATATTAACAATACGCAACAACAATGAAATATTATCGGTTGTGTACCGCCAACCCAGCGGCAATATGCTCTGCTTTCTGAACTTTTTTGAAGAGTTTTTGGAATATGTCTCAGCAATGAAATTACAACTTATATGTTCTGGAGATCTTAACATAGATGTGCTAGTAGAGAGTGACACAGCTTTAGACTTTTTTACCAGGCTGTCTTCAACTGGTTTCATGAACATAATTTCTACGGCCACTCGTATCGCACTCAACCGCGTCTGCCCTAGATCTAATTATCATGAACATCGAACCAACTGTTCAGTATGCCGGCACAGTCTCGTCTGATGTGAGTGATCATTGCCCTGTATTCACACCGCAGCGGTGGCCAAGTGGTTGAGCATCCGCCTCATATGCGGGAGGTGCGGGTTTCGATCCCCAGTGCCGCCGGGTACCCACAGGTGATACAATGGGTGCAAGCTTTCCCCTAATCTGGTGCTCGGCTTCTTTAGGGTGAAATGCTTGGGGAATGGGTCGTTGACCCCACCTTGAGAAAATGCAAAATATCATGTGTCGTGGCGTTCTTTGGCCATAGATGCCCTTGCGCCATAAAAATCCATAATCATCATCATCATCATTGCCCGGTATTCATGTCTTATTCCAGCAATGCAAATACCAAAAACATTCATCTGCGGAAGTGTTCTCTTTTCAGTGCATAACACCCGATGCAATGGAATTGTTTAGAAGTGAGATAAATGCTTGTGATTGGTCTTTTGTACTCGAAAAAACGAACGTGGCAGAGACATATTCGGTTTTTATCAAAACGTTTGCATATATATATACTCAAAACACTCTCCCTTTAAAGCTGGTAAGCCATCGAAGAAAATAAAAAAAACGTGGCTGACGAGATATCACGCGCGAATGATAGAGCATAAAAACACTCTATATCACGCTTTTTTGTGCATGTGCACTGCAGAATCACTCCTAAATTTCAAGAAATTCAGAAATAAACTCAATGCTGACCTAAGGCGGGCTAATGTCGCGTATTAGCACCAGCTATTCTCTAATGTTTCAAGCAAACACCGTAACGTTGCCTGGAATGTCATAAACGAAGTCTTGGGTCGAAGTGGTTCACACTCAAACTCTGATAGCATCGTTGTTGACGGGCAAGAATACACTGGCCAGTCGCTCGCTGATTACTTTAACCAACACTTCATCACTATAGGTCATACAATATCCCCCGCGACACAGAAACATGATATAGCCTTCAACACAAGAGAGAGCTTTTTCATCGAACCAACTGACTTCAAGGAAGTGTACACAGAATTCAGTCAGCTAAATATATCTGCTGCTTTAGACTCCAACAACTAACAAATCAAGCCCATAAAATATGTTTTAGATGTCATTCTGCCTGTACTTGTACATTTTTTTAATTAAATTTTTTGAAACTGGAAATTTTCCCGATGAAATGAAGCGATCCAGAGTTTCTGTCATATACAAAGGTGGTGGCAGAAACACCCCAACTAATTACAGACCAATAAGTGTTATTTCAGTTTTCTTCGACAGGACCGGAAAAAATTGTGTTCGCTCGTCTTTTAAAAAATTTTAGAGCCAGAAATATTTTGCACAACGAATTACATGGCTTAATAGCCGGAATATCTACCGAAACTGCGCTACTAAAAATTAAGGAATTTGTTTTGGAAAATATTGAGAAAAATTACTTTACACTTAGCCTCTTTGTAGATTTCACAAAAGCGTTTGACTGCCTAAACCACAACATCCTCCTAACTAAACTATCCCGGTATGGAATTCGCGGAACACCTCTTGAACTAATGAAGTCGTACTTAATGAACAGAACACAAATGGTATGTATGGGGAAACACCAATCAAGTTTTCCGCCACTTTGTAAGGGTGTACTACAAGGAAGCCTCTTAGGACCTCTCTTATTTAATATTTTTATTAATGAAATTGTCCTCATCCGTAGGTCAGCAAAATTTGTCATATACGCCGATGACTGTTCTATACTTACGGCTGGTCCGGATACAGACGTGTTAATTAGGAAATGTGAAGACTTTCTTATTTACTTATCCTCCTGGTCACAATCCCATGGACTGAAAATAAATCCAAGAAAAACTAAAATAATGGTATTAAGAGCAAAAAATAAGGGGTTTCAATCAAATCGTGTCATAACCTATGATGCACAGAATATTAATATCGTAGAATCAATTAAAATACTTGGAGTGACATTCAGGAGCACATTAAGCTGGGATTTGCATGTTGCTAACATGTGTAAAAAAATCTCTGCTGTAGCTGGGGCCGTCTCGCGTTATCGCACTTTCCTTCCAACACGCGTTAAGCTCCAAATATACCATGCCTTATTTGCTTCACATATCAATGATTGTAATCTTGTCTGGAGCACCACAACCATTACAAGTTAACAAAAAATTTTTGTAGTCCAAAAAAGAATTATACGATTCATCGGGAATCATGAACGCTTAGCCCATACTGCCCCTTTTTTCGCAACCTATAAGGCCATTGCTATCTTTTAATTGTACGATTTCCAAATTTTGCGTGCATACATCTCTTTGGCTAATTCATTTAGTGACTTTTTAATCGTCGCCGCTTCACTACAACCACACGAACCAGTCGTATCCACACGAAACACAGAAAACTGGCACGTTCCCCTTTTCTGAACAAATTATAAGAACCAGTCATTGAAACATAACCTCCCTTCACTGTTAAACAAGATTAAATTTAACGCTAAGCCCATAAGAAACGACTTGCGGAACTATTTCTAAATGCATTGTAAAAACCTAAATGTCTGTCCAGCTTTTGATCACATTGTGTTTATTTATCAAATACTGACGTCCATTGCATGATTACGACGCTTACGATAGTTGGTTTTTGAACATGTAATATGCTCAGTTCTATACAGAGTCAATTTTTGTAGTGTATACACAAGCCGTGTTTTTCCTGTATATAAAATTGCATATAATATTGTTTTCTTGTCATATTGCAATCATATATCAGCACAGTTCTACCTTGTTATGGTCTCTTGGGCCTCGTCAAGCTGCCCCGAGCAGCTTTTTGCCCAAGAGCTCCAACCATGTATATACGTGGTGAAATAAATGAATTTGATTTGATTTCAAATAATTGCAGAATAAATAATAAAAGGATTGATTCTGTGTTATGTAAAAAATATCTTATAATCTTTTTTCAGTCATAACATAACCTGGGAATCACATATAATACATAACCAACAGAACTTTTAAAAAGCGTTGGACTTTTGAAACGCCGTTTACCCCACGCGAGCGCTGAAACAAGACAGCGCTTACATCACGCTGATCAGGTCATCTCTTGAATATGCCTCTATTATATGGCATCCTTCTCACGCGATTCTTGCGAATGCTCTCGAAGCAGTCCAAAATAAAGCAGCCAGGTTCAACTGTCATCTTAAGTCATAAAAGCTTACCAGCCCTGAAGCACACCACGAATCTGCAACTTTTTGCTACGCTTAGAAACTTTGTTCGGTAGTCATTTTTTCATGCGTTCTTTGCGCACCATAGCTGTGCCTGCCTGCATCATGCACGAAAAATCCGCCTTCTTTTCGCTTGGACACTAAAATATCAGACGTCACGGCTGGTACTGGCAAAAAATGAATAGAACGCAATGCCACACTGCCATCCAGCATCGTAAGCCATACCGAATCATCGTCGTTTCAAGCAGCTTTGGTAACATTTTTGAACACAGGAAATGCGTGATAAAATGCTTGGTTCCTGTGCGCGATAGGAATGCAGTTAAATTTTGCGGGTACCTTTTAACTTTGCTTCGGCTCTGTTATTCCTATTCCTCTGCTGAAATTTAGCCGAGCTTGTTTTGTGCACCGGTGTGTTTGCACAGTACTTTATAGTCTCTTATGCCCAAATGAGAACTCATATTTGCCAGCAGTACATTTCCTATCATTTTTTGTTTGTCGGTTGCTGCTTTTGTTGAAACAATCCCCCTCCCCCTATCTACCCCCAAGTTCTCAGCCTTTAGGGTGAATAAATAAATAGATCAATAAATAAAAAAATAAATAAATTTCAGCACCATAGAACAGTACAAATCTTAAATATCGGTGCAATGTTTACGTTAAAATGTATGTATAAACATTGGACTGCTCCAGTAGTTCAGATATCAAGTGAACAGAAACGCGGTGCTCATGACCAAGCTGGTCACTTGAGCATTAAGAACATGTGCTATGATTTCTACCACTCTATTATACACCTTTGAGACATAAGTTCAGTGACACTGAGTGAGTGAACAATGCAAGGCGCACAATGTCGGCACGGCAGCTCTGCAACCATGCAAGCTAATTCGTTTGTCTGCTTGGTGCAGTTCATCGGCGTCATGCTTCTGTTTCCACCCCGGAGCGACTCACCTGCCTCGCCAGCCTCGACCGTCGGCTCAAAGTTACTGGAACATCGCGCATGCCACGTGCAAGCTGCAGTTCATTACAAAGGATTTCAGCGCGGCCTTCCGGAGAAATCTACAATGATAGCCGAGACGAATATAAGCGACACACTGGCCGCGCTGCGAGCTTCCCCGGAGTATATAAGGCCAGGACATCGCTCTCCGCGAGCCCGAGGGCACGGCAGCTCTGCAACCATGAAGGATAATCCGTTTGTCTGCTTGGTGCAGGTGAGCAAACGTTATGGAAAATGCATTCGGTCTAATAATTCTTGTTTGAGTGTTCTGCCGTGCCCTCGGCTTTCGTGTCCGTTGCTTTATGATTTATGCTTGTATCTTTCACAACTGTTATTGCTTGCTGGAGACGCGGAGACTAACCCACGTCCCGACATGTCACAGCTTTCTAGGCAGCTACAGCAAATCGCAGACGACGTAAAGGTTATTAAAGAGGATAGGCTCACTTCCATTGAGACCAAATTAGAAAGGCTTTCATGTCTAGATGAAAAGGTTTCCACTTGCGTGAAGCAAGTTTCTGCCTTACAGGAAACAGTAGCGCCCCTTGAAAAGAAAATTGATGAATTGGAAAACTGCTCAAGAAGAAATAATTAATCGTGTATGGCGTTCCTGGGGGCCCTGAGGAATGTAACAACTCACTTGAAACGCTAGGAAATGAATTCAGGGACACATTAAAAGTTGAACAGGTTGCAATAGAAAGAATATATAGGCTAGGCAAACCAGAAGCTAGCAAATGCAGACCCGTAATGCTGAAACTTCTGGATTTTCGAGACAAACCTAGAATTCTGAGAAACTGTACCAAACTAAAAACGGCTGACTACTTGATTGGTGAAGATTTTTCAGCTCGAGCACGTGAATTCAGAAAGCAGCTCTGGAAAGCTGGTAAGGAAGAAAAGAATTCAGGACAGAAAGTGTCTCTGGTTTTTGATAAGTTACGCGTCAACAATGATCTGTACCGATGGGACGACGAAACAGACAGTATTGTCTTGATTCGATCTTATACTCAGGCCTCTAACCAAGAAAACGGGACAGACAGCAATGCTTCGTCTCAACCAGGTACTCAGACTGCTAATGAAAAAAACGATGCAGCCGATAGTCGGTTGCTACGTCCCCACCCCCTAGATCAGCGTCCGAAATAACATTTGCCAACATAAACGTTCGTAGCTTAGTCAACAAAACAACCGAGCTGGATTCATTACTCCTTTCCGTCAGCACACACTTCACTAAAGATTGTGAGGTAACTCTCCCCAGCAATGTGATAGTCCGAAAAGATAGGTTAATACGTGGCGGGTGCGTTGCTATCCTGATAAGAAGGGAAATTCCATTCGTGGTTCTTTCTGAGGTCAAGAAGTTTGAAGCAATCTTTTGCAAACTGTTGTATTCATCGCGACCAGTCTTTACGGCTGCGTTTATCTCAGCCAATCTTCAAGCGTCGACGCACTACAGTCATTGCATGCTTACATGCTTCGGCACTTCCTTGGAGTAAGATTAATCATGATGAGGGATTTTAATCTGACTGATATTGACTGGAATACTATGCAACATCATTCTAAACACGCAGATGTACTCCTTGTTATCGTGCGAACGTTTACTCTGAGTCAAATAACAAGTCAACCAACGCGTGTACAAGGTAGCAGTTCAAACATACTAGATCTAGGTTTTCTTAGTGCTCGCTTCCCTACAGACAAAGCAAAGCTACAGCTTTTAGATGTCATGTCAGATCACAAATTAACAGTCTGAAATATAGCCATTCATGAACTCCAAATTACCTCAAAATCATTCCTATCATTTTCTGATTTTCACAGAGCAGACGACACCAGCACACTCGACCACCTGTCTTACGAATGCTCTTCCTTTGAGCAGCTTGAACTAGACAGTAGCACGCACACTGAAACAATGTGGCACAGATTCAAACGAATTATAGCTTTTTGCATAGCTGCGTACCAGTTAAAACTAAGAAAACAAATAAACATAACCCGTGGATAAATCGCGACAACACTCATGCCAAGCGAACAGTCAAGAGGCTGAGAAAATGCTTAAATACAAAACCCAGTATCAGAGGAAATTCTTTTCCTCTCAGGTGCAATCAGTAATATGAATTAAAAAATAAAAGTCACCAAAGCTAACTTTTTTTCGCGCAAACTTAGTAGCTTCCTGAAATATTCTCCGCGTCAATTTTGCCAATACTTAAACCCTTAAAAACAAGATACTAAGGCGATGAGTCCTGACGAAAGCAAATCCAGAGCAAACTCACTCAATAATTACTTTCAGTCGATCTTCACTACTGATGACGGAAACATACCACACTTAACAGTTCCCAAGAGGTGCCTTCAGCACCTTACAGTTGATGAGGCTGGTGTACTCATCCTCTTGCTAAAATTAGATTCCAAAAAAGGGATCTGGACCCGACAATATACCCAATGCATTTCTAACAAGATATGCCGAATGAAAGGCGGGATACTTATCCCTTATTTTTTAACAAGCTGTTTTCTTCATTTTCCCTTCAAGCAGACTGGAAATAGGCCAAAATATTTCCTATCCCCAAATCTGGAGATGAAGATCAAGTCTGTAACTTTAGGCCTACTTCATTTACAAGTACAGCATGGAAACTGCTGGAACACATAATATTGAAACATATAACATCCTTCATTGAATGTAAACAAATTATATCGCCGTTTCAGCACGGATTTTGCAAAAAACTATCTACCGTCACTCAGCTCGTCGAACTTCTATTTGACGTTTCACCAAGCATCGGCCATCAAAAGCAAATTGACCTGATTTTACTAGACCTTTCTAAAGCATTTGATTGTGTATCCCATAAAGAGCTAATTTCATTGTGGGAATATACACTAAGCGAATGACCAATCATTAACTGGATTAAAAGCTAGTTAGCTAATCAATCACAGATTGTAGAATTTAACCATGAAAAGCCGAACATAACTGAAGCTACGTCCGGTGTGCCTCAGGGCAGTGTTCTTTCGCTTATTTTATTCATAATCTTCAATGATTTACCTGCTATGATTTCTATTAAAATCAGGCTTTTTGCTGACGATTGCAACTGTACCATGAAATTAATTCTCCAGATGACCATGTAACACTTAACAATGCATTAAAGCCGGTATCTGATTGGTGCGCTGAATGGCAAGTAAGTATTATTATCGAAAAATCAGCCATCTTGCGAATTACTAGGAAACATAACGTATCGGACTTTTCGTACACACTAAACAATATCCCGCTTCCCGGAGCTACACAGCATAAAAACATTGGTTTAATTTTATCATCTGATCCTAAATAGGACTCCCACGTGAACTTCATTACGTTATCTGCCCTAAAACGACTTTTCTTTTTCAAGAGGCGCCTCCGAGACGCCGTCAGACATTAAATTATTTTCCTATAATACTTTTGTGAGACCTCTACTTGAATATGCGAATATAGCCTGGTTTCCGTTTACAGATAAACTAATAAGGAAACTAGACGGAGTTCTAAGGAAAGCTGTAAAATTTATATACTATAAATACAAACTGAATCACCTACAAAACTGATAAACGCTGGAATACTCTCGTTACAAAACCGGGCCAGGTTTGCACGACAGAAAGTACTTTAACAAATTATTCACAACATGGTGAACATAGATAGTACAAGGTATATTTCAAAATCACAAACAAGAACAACGTGACATAAGCACTCACAAATATTGGAAGAATATTGATTCAACACAGACTATTTCAGACATTTGTTTTTTCCGTCAGCCATTAGAAAACGGAATAACCTGCCATCAAGTGTAACCAGCTCATATTAAAAAAAACTTGTAGAGACATATGAAGCGCACCTACTAGCTCTACAATGTGTATTAGGAGCACCATTTTGTCAGCTCCAGAGCTCCATCTTAAGTAATAAAAATTGTTCTTTCTAGTGTAATGCATCATGCTGTTCTTATTTATTTTTCCTTTACTGTTGCTCCCATGTTATTTTTCACCGATCATTAGTATTGCTATTAACCTAACAGCCTATGTTCACTTATAGTGTAAATGCTGTGTTTTATGTACTTGCATTGTTGAATTATGTTTTTGCCCTTCCTGAGATGATCGCGATTGGGATTGGCAGTATTTCAAAATAAATAAGTGAAAATAAATTGCACTGGCAACAATTGCTTTGCTTATTTTCTTTCAGATCAGAGCGCATGCCACACGAAAAACAACTGAACAGCTGCAGAATTCCCAATAAGTGCACACAATATTGTCACGTAGTGGTGACGGCAGTCGAAGCAGCGATGAAGACGGACGAAAGGATCTTCTAAAAGAACTGTTTATTGGGCTGACTTGCACCCAAAATGGACTGAATCACTCGGCGGCGGCGAAGCGACAAGCGTGCTCGGCGGTCGTCGAACAGAATGCCCGCCGCTGTCGGCCGTGCTCAATTTAAAGCTGATAGCGAACATTCTAGATAAAGGGCGCAAAGTTACTAGAACATTCCGGAACAACGTAGAATCAGCTTTGCCTGGCTGCGATCAATCGAGATAAATCTAGTCGCGTCTTGCGTCGCAAACAAAGCGATAAGTAGGTGTCGCGGCAGATTTGAAAAACGAATAAACACTGCAAATATTCGCGGCATTACTCCCCTCTGAAAGAAGCATCGACCCGATGCATTAAAAGAAATAATGCGACTAGTATGGGAAAAAAAAACGGATCTTGCGAAAATAGAGCATGGAAATGCAGCGGCCTTTAGCGCGCATAATACGGCTTCAGACGGACTACATGGACAACTTCTGGTCGTACGCGGCGTCGCTGGGATGCAGTCATTGCGTCAGGGATGACTTCATAATCCAGTTCACCCAGCCGACGAAGAACCTTGTACGGGCCGAAATAGCGGCGCAAAAGCTTTTCACTCAATCCACGGCGGCGAATGGGCGTCCACACCCAGACTTGGTCTCCTGGCTTGTATTCCGCGTTGCGTCTTCGTAGGTTGTAGCGTCTGGCGTCGGACCGCTGCTGATCTTTGATCCGTAATCGGGCAAGCCTTCGAGCTTCTTCTGCGCGTTGAAGGTAGGCGGCAACGTCGACGTTCTCTTCTTCTGTAACGTTGGGCAGCATGGCGTCTAGCGTGGTCGTGGCATCCCTGCCATGGACGAGCCTAAAAGGCGTCATCTGGGTGGTCTCCTGCACTGCGGTGTTGTAGGCGAAGACGACGTAAGGCAGGATGACATCCCAGGTTTTATGTTCGGCATCGACATACATGGCGAGCATATCGGCGATGGTTTTGTTCAGGCGCTCGGTCAGTCCGTTGGTCTGCGGATGGTATGCAGTTGTCCTCCGGTGGCTGGTTTGGCTGTAGCGCAGGATGGCTTGCGTGAGTTCCGCCGTAAATGCTGTTCCTCTGTCCGTGATGAGCACATCGGGGGCGCCGTGTCGAAGAAGAATGCACTCCACGAAAAATTTGGCCACTGCTGCTGCTGTTCCGTTCGGTAGGGCTTTCGCCTCGGCGTAGCGGGTCAGGTAGTCGGTCGCTATGATGATCCACTTATTTCCAGATGTTGACGTTGGAAAAGGGCCAAGCAAGTCCATGCCAATCTGCTGAAAGGGTCTTGAGGGAGGTTCAATGGGGTTCAGAAATCCTGCTGGTCGTGTGGGAGGAGTCTTTCGTCGCTGACAATCTCGGCATGTTTTCACATAGTGTGCGACATCGGCAGACAGTCGGGGCCAGTAATACTTGTCTTGAATGCGGCGGAGGGTGCGAGTAAACCCGAGATGTCCAGCTGTCGGCTCGTCGTGTGAAGCCTGTAGAACTTCTTCGCGGAGACAAGTAGGTACAACAAGGAGGTAGGCTGTTTTGTTCGCTGTAAAGTTCTTCTTCACAAGGACCTCATTTTGCACACAGAAAGAAGACAGTCCTCGCTTGAATGAAGCGGGGGGTGAAGAAACCTTGCCTTCCAGGTACTCGATGAGGCCTTTTAGGTTGGGGTCCGAGCGTTGCTGCTGAGCAAAAGAGCTTGCGCTGATGGGTCCCAGGAAGGCGTCCTCATCGTCGTCCAGCGGCGGTGCATCTACAGGGGCTCGTGAGAGGCAATCGGCGTCAGTGTGCTTGCGTCTGGACTTGTAAACGACGGTGACGTCAAACTCCTGGAGACGCAGACTCCATCGAGCGAGTCGGCCAGAGGGATCCTTCAAATTGGCAAGCCAGCAGAGCGCGTGGTGGTCGCTGACCACCTTGAACGGCCGTCCGTAGAGGTAGGGGCGGAATTTCGACGTAGCCCAGATGATGGCAAGGCACTCCTTCTCAGTGGTCGAATAGTTAGCCTCGGCCTTGGAAAGGGAACGGCTAGCGTATGCGATGACCTTCTCCAGCCCGTCACTTTTTTGAACGAGAACGGCGCCTAGTCCCACGCTGCTTGCGTCGGTATGAACTTCAGTATCGGCGTTTTCATCAAAATGCGCAAGGATCGGTGGGGACTGTAAACGACGCTGAAGTTCCTTGAAGGCTTCTGCTTGCGGCGCTTCCCATTTAAACGGCACGTCTGCCTTCGTCAGTTGGGTCAGGGGTTCGGCGATGCGCGAAAAGTTTTTTACAAATCGTCGGTAATATGCGCATAGTCCGAGAAATCTGCGCACTGCTTTCTTATCGGCCGGCGGTTGAAACTGTTCAATAGCAGCTGTTTTCTGCGGGTCTGGGCGTACTCCTTCCTTGCTAACGATGTGGCCTAGAAACAGCAGCTCTTCGTAGGCAAAGTGGCATTTCTCTGCTTTCAAGGTTAGGCCAGACGACTTGATTGCGTCTAGTACTGTTCGAAGTCTTTTGAGGTGCTCTTCAAAGTTCGAGCCGAAGACAACGACGTCATCTAAATATACCAGACAAATCTGCCACTTCAGGCCTGCCAGCACTGTATCCATTACTCGCTGAAACGTCGCTGGTGCGGAACAGAGACCAAATGGCATCACCTTGAACTCAAACAGCCCATCCGGAGTTATGAATGCTGTCTTCTCGCGATCTCTTTCGTCGACCTCAATTTGCCAGTAGCCGCTCTTGAGGTCCATCGATGAGAAATATTTGGCGTTGCAGAGGCGGTCCAGTGTGTCGTCGATGCGGGGGAGGGGATAGACGTCCTTCTTTGTTATGTTGTTCAAGCGGCGGTAATCCACGCAGAATCGAAGTGCGCCGTCTTTCTTTCTCACTAGAACAACCGGTGCCGCCCATGGGCTGTTTGAAGGCTGGATGACGTCGTCGCGAAGCATTTCTTCGACTTGGTCCCGGATGGCTTGTCGTTCTCGCGGAGACACACGGTAGGGGCTTTGACGGAGAGGTCGGACGTGTTGATCCGTTATAATGCGATGCTTGGCAATTGGCGTCTGTCGCACCTTCGGCGATGTCGAAAAGCACTCACTGTAGTTTTGAAGCAGATTGCGGATCTGGTCTTGTCTGTTCCGGTGCAGGGCTGGGTTGATGTCGAAAGTGGGCGAGTTCTCTTGGTCAGGCGGATCTTCTGCGGAGGGGTCGGAGAGGGCGAAGGAATCTCGTACGTCAGATATTTCGTCGTAGAAAGCAATCGTCGTTCCTCTGTTAATATGCCGGTATTCTTCGCTGAAGTTAGTCAGCAGTACTTCGGCCTGGCCATTGTGGAAATGTGCGATGCCTCTTGCGATGCTGATTCCTCGGTCTAGTAGCAACTGCATGTTCCCCTCGATGATGGCTTCAGTGTTTATGGCTTTCGTGGCGCCTACGGTCACGATAACGCTTGAACGGGGTGGGACGCTCACTTCTTCCTCCAGGACACTTAGGGCAACGTGATTTTCCCGAGTTTTCATCGAAGCGATGGCTTCGTCCGTCGAAAGCGTGATCAGCTTGGATCGCAGGTCGATGATCGCCTGATGCTCAATAAGGAAATCCATACCCAAGATCACTTCGCGGGAGCATTGCGGTAGCACAACAAAGGTCGCAGGATAGGTATGTCCTTTGACAGTCACTCGCGCTGTGCATCGTCCTGATGGCGTAATGAGGTGGCCCCCAGCGGTGCGAATTTGTGGGCCGTCCCAAGCCGTTGTGACTTTTCGGAGCTGCGCAGCGAATGTTCCATTCATCACCGAGTAATCGGCTCCTGTGTCGACTAGAGCGGTAACTTTCCGGCCGTCGATAGTCACTTCTAGGTCGGAGGTCCTGGCTCTTGCATTGCATGTCGCTCTCGGCGTCGGGTCACGGCTTCGTCGCGTATGCGAGTAACGGGTTGGGCGTGTGGTCGAAGCTCCTCTGGGTGGCGGCGTCGATTTCAAGGTAGCTTGCGTCGTGGTCGAGGTTCTCATTGTGTGCGGCGTCGTTGCAGCGAGTGTCGGTTCTTCATGCAGCGTCGCGGGTGCAGCGTCTTCATGGGGCGTGGTCGGTGGAGGATCTTCGGCGTTTAGCTCGTGAGCAACCTCACCTCCAGAGGTTGCTGCCTTTAGTTTCCCCTACGGGGGCTGGGCGACCTTCCTCGTACCGCGGCTGCGTAGCTGCGGCGTGGCGACGCAAAGCGCGAGGTTGACGGCGATGGTGAGCGCGAAAAGCGGTTCGGCGTGTACTCGTCTCGACGCAGGTACACGTCGATTTCGTGCGGACGTTGTCCGAAGCGTGGTCGTGGGGCGTTAACGGCAAATCCTCGAAGACCGATACGTCGGTACGGGCAGTGACGAAGAATATGGCCGGCCTCACCGCAATGGAAGCACAACGGCCGGTTGTCGGAAGTCCTCCAGGCGTCGCATTTCCTGGGGCTTGAGGGTCGGTCATAAGCTGGGCGGGCGGGGGCTGGGAGGTGGCGTTGTGGACCAAGTGGCTCATCTCGGGGAGGACGTGGGTGTTGTCGTTGGGGCTGAGCAGTCCTTACTGCAGCGGCGTAGGTCATGGCCTGGGGTTCTGTGGCCGTCGGGGTGCCAAGTGCCTGTTGCACTTCTTCCCGTACCACGTCCATCAGAGTCGATGCTTGTGGCTGTGGGGAGGATGGCAGTAATCGGCGTAGCTCCTCTCGGACGATTTCGCGGATAACGTCCCGCAAGCTGTCGCTGGTGGTGGCCGGCGTGTCCGAACGGATTGCATAGGCAGAGGAAGGGCGGTTGTACTGCCGAGCTCGGACGTCGAGGGTCTTCTCAATCGTGCAGGCTTCCTGCATGAATTCCTCGACCGTTTTTGGCGGCTGACGGACGAGGCTGCCAAAGAGTTGTTCTTTTACGCCGCGCATTAAGAACTGAACTTTCTTTTCCTCGGTCATCCCGGGATCGGCGCGGCGAAATAGGCGCTTCATCTCCTCGACGTAGCTGCGGACGGGCTCATTCGGAAGCTGGATCCTGGACTCGAGGAGTCGTTCGGCTCTTTCTTTCCTCACGACACTGGTAAATACCTTCAATAGTTCTCTCTTGAATAGCTCCCATGTCGTAAGGGACGACTCGTAGTTTTCGTACCACGTGCGTGCGGAGCCATCCAATGAGAAAAAAACGTGTCCAATCTTTGCCGCATCATCCCACTTGTTGAATGACGCCACGCGCTCAAATTGATCCAACCATTCTTCAGGGTCTTCGCCTAGGGATCCATTGAAAGTTGGCGGCACCCGCGGCTGCTGCAGTATGATCGGTGTCGACATCTTCGGCGAGATTGCGGTGCTCGTAGCCGCGTCTTTTCGCTGTCTTGTGCGGTCCGGCAGTTTCCCGAACTCAGGCTCCTCTCCCTGGAGACGTCGGCTGGCTCGCTGAGCTGCTGGCTCGTCCTCGGGTGCGAAGCGCTCAGGGCTGGCTTCTCGACTTGAAGGGGGCGTCCGGAACATGGAAGGCTACCCAGCACCTCCACCAGATGTCACGTAGTGGTGACGGCAGTCGAAGCAGCGATGAAGACGGACGAAAGGATCTTCTAAAAGAACTGTTTATTGGGCTGACTTGCACCCAAAATGGACTGAATCACTCGGCGGCGGCGAAGCGACAAGCGTGCTCGGCGGTCGTCGAACAGAATGCCCGCCGCTGTCGGCCGTGCTCAATTTAAAGCTGATAGCGAACATTCTAGATAAAGGGCGCAAAGTTACTAGAACATTCCGGAACAACGTAGAATCAGCTTTGCCTGGCTGCGATCAATCGAGATAAATCTAGTCGCGTCTTGCGTCGCAAACAAAGCGATAAGTAGGTGTCGCGGCAGATTTGAAAAACGAATAAACACTGCAAATATTCGCGGCAATATGTTACTAACACTAAACTACTTGCCTACAGCTTTAAAAGAAGCTTTAAAGAATGGTGAAACACAGTAGAAACTCCTCTTCGTTTCACTTCGGCAATTGCAGTTAACACATTTTAAAGCTACGTTGATCGCAAGCAGCCGAAGCCAAAACTGTGTTTTGTGTGATGCTTTGTGAGACGAAAAAGCTGGGTTTTGAGGTTAACAGCTCCTTGCACCTCACGGGCACCAGCATTTCTGCTTTTTCCAAATTCGAGGAGCTGAAATGACATGCAGAAGGTGCGCAAATACGGTGCACACATAAAATGCAGTTTGTCACGTAGCACATGCGATAAGGCAGTTCTCATAGACTTCGTTGCGTGCCGTGTTAATGTGGTAATGATTCTGCTGCACAGTACAATTCCAGTCTGCTTAGGCTATCGTTCATCCCTGTTGGCAGTGAACAAACAACTGCACTGGTAAACATTACATGCTGCCGCAGGTTACGCGTTGCCCTGTACTAAGAAAAGCAAAAGTAGTTTGGCCTCTCCTGGGTCCATGGCAGAGATTCATTGCTTGTCCAAAGCGCGGGAGCTTCAGAAATTCAAGCACACCATCCCCAACTGCAGCAGTCACTGTTCCAAAAAAAAAAAATGTGTTTAGCGCCTCGTTGCAAGTCACTTTGTGGCTAACCAGAACGCGAAGAATGATGGAAGAACCACCGTTGTCACGTGGCCTACAGCTCTCGGTGCATAGTGATCGTTACAGTGTGAGACCACGCCGTCAGTCGCGCGGCGTGATACTGAACTGCTCTTCACAGCTCGGCGCCTCTGCTCCCGTCCACCCAATGGAATGAGCCATTATGCATCGTAGTACCGTGGTTCCGCACTTAATGCAAAAAAATCCGAGAAAGCTTTGACTTCGTGGTCGGCCGATGATGGCGAGAAAAGCCCGCTTAATACTATGGACTCGCAAGGGTAAGCGAACAGCGACCACGAGAAGATTCTCTTCTTCTTTGCCTGCTCTCCTTGCCCTTTCCGCTTCCAGCTGGGATGTCGCCGAAGAGGGCAGTAGGGGGAGGCAAGGAACGCGAATTATGATCGATGCGTTTTGGGTGGCTACACTCGTTGTATGTACACCGGTATCTTGAAACCAACTGACGGAAGCGTTCAAGATATACTCCCAGTATTTCACGTAACGTGCCCTGTCCGCGCGAGGCAGCTACGAAAAGAAATAAACGAAAGGCAGCCTTTCTTGTCCGAGGGGCGGAAAAAAAAGAGACCAGAGCGTGAGTGAGAGACGTCTTGCACCGCCTTTTGCGACCAGAAGAGGCTTTGTCTGGCTGCGATGCGTGCGACTCGCGTGCAGTTGTGGGAAAAGCGGGGAGCGTGCTGCGGGTTGGAATGACAGCCTGTTATGGAGGCAGCGCTGCTGGTGAAGAAGAAGAACTGTGAACAGTAACGAGGCAATACAATAATTAATCACCGTTAGTATTTGGAGCGATATTCCCTCGCTTTATTTCGCAGGAGCAAACCAAGGACGGACCTGTGTGTCTTCGTTTCGGTCTCAACTGTGCGTTATATATATATATATATATATATATATATATATATATATATATATATATATATATATATATATATATATATATATATATATATATATATATATATATATATATATATATATATATATATATATATATATATATCGGTTTATTGACACGTTGAAAGCGCCGGCGTCGATGACCCTAGTGCAAGTACCGGCCGCGAGGACGGCCGAAAAATTCCGCAAGTGTGCTCAGTAGAACGGCCCAGGTGGGAATGTCGGCCTAGTGGTTTCGGAACGATAGGTTCGCGACATCGCTCAGGTAGAAGATAACGTTGGTGAGCTTGTCACGGTCGTCCCAGTTGTTATGGTGGCTCACCCGTTCGTACAATTCCAGCCATTCCAGCTTCGACATCCTGGTCGCTGTGTCCGCTGAAAATAGCGAGGTCCCGCTGCCGGAACGCACCGGAGCAGGTGACTGGCTTCGACGGCGCGGCGGGCTGTCGACTGTACTCGTGCGTTGACATCGGGAAGGTGCGGCTGCGAAGCTCCACGGTGATGGTGTGAAGGCGGACGCAGCAACCTGCACCAAATGTAGGTCGGTTTATTGGCAGTTTGAAAGCGCCGGCAGCGAAGACCGTAGCGCAAGTAATCCAAGAACCAGCGAGGCTAGAGACCGGGACTCAAGCGGCAGCTTTTCAGCAGACGCTTCCGACGGGCGGCGCAAGGGCTTCGTTGTCGTCGGTGCTGGATCATCGTCTTTATTCTATTATGTTCATATACAGGGTGTTTCACGTAAAAATGGTAAACCGCAGCCCGCTGAAACAAACGATACGCAGTTTGCATTATATGGCGCTCCTCAGAATATTTTTTCCGCTTAATTAGTTAATTAACTAAGATGACGTATGCAAATTTTCAAAATTCCTTTTAGTGCCAAGAGCGTTACGTTAGGTTGTAGAGCAGGTTTAGGAACAACCCATCTAGTTTATTGTAGCATCGAATCTCCTACAGACCCCTTTTTTTCCGGCATCCAAAGAAAGCCCGCAAAATCTTAAAGAATACCACGTGACTGCGCTCGTGCGGTACCATATTGCAGCGCTCTCAACGGCGTTTCGAGCAAACGGAGCGTGCTCGCTGAATATGGCGAAGTGAACGGCCGACGCTCTTAGCAGCGGCTTGACAGTGTGTCAGCACTTTCCGCAGCGGCGTGTGGAAAAGACGCGCCGCAGTCTCTGATAAGCGACAGACAGGCCACGGACAACCGGCTAAAGCGAAAGTTGTATTAGGAAAGAAAAGCTGCGAAGACTGGTAACTATATTTCAGCAGAACCGTCGGATTCCCGTTTAGACGCACTGCCCTCTAGTTCATTATGTGTTCGAACAATCCCCCATCGAACAAAATGCAGTTCTGACAACTTTATCACACTTGCGGACGCAGCCTTCAGCATGCTTTGAAGAATCTGACGACAAACTTGAGTTACCTTCTCCTTCAGCGCTTCAGTCGTTGTCATTGTGTCGAACACCCGGTCAATGATGTATCCCCATAAAAAAAAAATTCATAGGTGTGAGGTTTGGGGATGGAGCAGGCCACGCCCCAGGCCCGTAGCGACCAAACCATTGGTTGGAAAATGAGCGATCAAGTCACGCTTTGGCTTGGCTGTAGCCCTGCGCAGGAGCTCCGTCGTGTTGGCATCACACGTCAGGGAGTCGTGCTAGGGGCAGGCTGCAGGAAAGTTTAGCCACTGCTCGTTCGAGGACCTCCGTAACATATCGCTGTCCTGTAAGATATCCATAAAACAAATACAGGGCCGATTATTATTCCATTAAAAGTCCCACACCACAGGTTAAAAGACCACTGGGGCCTGTTGTGAGACCCAATAAGTCGATGGGGATTTTCTTCACTCCAATAGAGCGCGTTATGAAGGTTTACCGGCGTGTTCCTCGAGAAATTTGCCTCGTCAGTCCGAAAAACCTTATTCACAAAATCCGCGCCTTCGTCCCCCTTGATGGGCGTCCAGTATGAAAAGTCGAGACGGTTTTGTAAGCCTTCATCTTCAAGCTTTTGATGCAGATGGATGTGGTATGGCCGGAGGCCTGCGAACTTCAGTTCCTCCATGCCGCTGATGCCGACAGTCTAGTCTTCGCACTTAAATCGCGCACGTTTGCATGAGGACGGGAAGCAATGATAGAAAGGACATCCACGCGAGCAGCTTGACTTGTGGAACTCAGCCTACGGCACTTCGTGGGGAACGTTGCGGTCTGCCTGAGCGTCTCGTAGTGTCGCAAAATGTTTGATGAGCTTGGTTTTGTTCCGGGATGCTAGCTGTGAAATATCGGAGCGGCTCGTCTCCGGTTGCCGCCCGCTGCACCCAAGTCTAGCACCATGTCTGCTTTTTTTTAATTGGAGAAACGCATTTTTTTCTCTGTTAGCTGTGAGAACACTTTCCTGAACTCCAACACTCGGATAAAGACAGCACTTGATGATTGGCTGCACTGTGACACAAGAAAGCAAAAAGGCGGAGGCTGCCCCTTGCCCCATCCTGAATGATTTATGCAAATACAGAATTAAAGTGTACTCACGGGTGGCTATACGTGGCCGGTCTGTCGTTTATGAGAGACTGCGGAGCGCCTTTGGCAGTGCGTCAGCACTTTCTGCAGCGGTGCGTGAAATTGCTGATGCACTCACTGTCAAACCGCTGCTAAGAGCGGCGGACGTTCACTTCGCCATGGTCAGCGAGCACGCTCTGTTTACTCGAAACGCCATTCAATGCTCTGCAATATGATAGCGCACTTGCGCAGACACGTGGTATTTTTGATATTTTACGGGATTTCTTTAGATGCCGGAAAAAAGAACTCCGTAGAGGATACCATGCTACCATAAATTTGATCAGGTGTTTTTAAACCTGCTCTACAACCTAACGTAACGCTCTTGGCACTGAAATGAATATCGGAAAATTTGTAATTCATCTTAATTAATTAACTAATTAAGCTGAATAAAAAGTATTCTGATGAGCGCCACATGACGGCAAACAATGTATTATTGATTTAAGCGGGCTACAGTCAACCGTTTTTGAAAATCTTTGATTCAACTTACGTGAAACACCCTGTATATATAAAGGGTGTTTCAGCAAACACTTTCAAAAATTTTCAAAAATAGGATTTTTGGGGTCCAAGTATGGCATTTAAGGCATGGTGTTTCCAGTGTTGGCGGACACCAGAAAACCGGTGAATCGTTTTAAGGTGTACGCTGGTTATCTAATTTTAATAGTAAGTTTTTAATAATAAAGTTAAGTTCGTTGATGATTCGACAACTTTTTCGTACTTTGCAGGATTCCTACACCAGCATGCTCATTTAACCCAACAGAAATAAATAGCCAATTTTTCAGAATAGGTGTATCGGTAGAAATATTTTTTGATGAAATAGAAATCTTTCATGGTTGGCACGCAAACACTGACTCCTGGCTCTGTATGCACTAATGATTTTCATTACGACTGCATATTTATTGTTATGTTTTGCATGGTGGAGCAGAGCTCAGTAGTTAAAGAGGAAAGGCGAAAGACAAGTGCATTTCAGGTGGCTGTTCAGTAATGTTTCAAGAACCACATCTAATGTAAGTAAATGCTGAACTATGGCCTCTCATTTGCATTTTTAAGCTCTACAACGAGTTTCAGGGATTGACTGGAGTGAATCCAAGGCAAAAGATTTCCGAAGTCGCGGCAAAATATGCGGAAAGAATTTTCGCTTTATCTTGCACGAGCAAGCATGCAGTGCAAGACTTAGACAATGAGTGTGAGTTTTAGGAAAAACAAATTTACTCAAGATGCCAGCCTCTCTACTGAGGTTGTTGTCATGTGGTACTGAGAATTTCATAGTATCAAACTTAAGTGCCAGTCTTGCAACATTCAGTGCTAAAAAGCATCTAATCGCATAGATTAAATACATTCGTGAGGACACTGGGCAAACAGAATAACTTTCCCAACTGACATTTGGTTCACTGGCCTACCAGGCTTTTTTAATGCACATTGTTAGTCTAAAATGGAGTGGTACTCTAACTGAAACCCCTGTCAATACTTCCAGTGAGCCTGTCCAAAATAAAGTCTTCTGAAGAAGCCATAAGCCTTTAGCGTGACTTATGCCAGCAAAAACGTTTTGAAATGTGCTGTCTCTTAAAAGCTGCGGCTACTGATACTACTGTTTTATTTTCACAGGCTGGCATCCCATACCAAGTCTACTCGTCGCACCCGTCTACATGTGGACCTGCGCTTTTCAGCGTCGAACAAATCTGCATGCACTAATTCTCTTGGTCACTAGCTCCTTATTCTCATCTATCTCTGAAAAAACGTGTTACCAAAAGCTGTTGAATGTGTTCACAATGGCAGTTTTGATGCATGTTTACTGCGCTTCTTAACATACAAGTTTACAATTAAGTTTTATGCTTTGCTGATGTCTCTAATCAATTAACCCAAGAACACAGCGGTAAATTTTCTAAAATGAGGCCCTCCGACCAATGGGGCTGGCCTAATGCCGCAGTGCAACATGACATTATGCTCAGTCACCTTGCACCTGCCAGCCAACAGCTTGTGGCCAGGAAGGATCAAGGGGGTTGACTACAACATCATAAAGAGGAATCACTGCCACTGGTTGGATGGTCTCTTGTGAGGTAATTTTCCGCTCTGATCTTGAGTTGCATCCAACAATATTTTCCATTATTTTTGTAGTATTTATGTATTTATTTATTTTGAAGATACTGCCATCCTTGATTTGAGGCCTTAGGCAGGAGTGGGAAATACGGATAAAATAAAACAGAACACAGCATAAAAGCATTGCAAGACATTTTTCGGCATAGTTTGTGCATGTAAAAATAGAAAAATGGAGGCACATGAGTGCTACTTGTAGACCATCGCTGTTACAGAGAAAATGACAACAAATAATTAAACAAAACATGTTTAACTTAATCTGTTTCCGATAAAAGAATTACATATCTATGTTTTTTTCGCGCGCCGAAGAATGACTCGGCCAACCGACTTTCCGCAGTGTCTGGAGATGGCACGTTCCAATCTCGGACCCTTCGTGGAAAATACCAATTTTTGAAACTATCAGCGTTAATAGAATATTGCTTTATTTTTTTTGAGTGGTGCGATCGCGTTGGACGTCTAGTGACTGGTTTAATGCACCTATTCTTGTCTACTCCTAGTTTATCATGGTACAGTTAATACACAAATTTCAACCCCTCTCTATAGCGTCTGATTTGTAGTGGGTCTAAGCTAGCCTGTTTAATAAGTATGCTTCTTGAAGTGCGCCAGCTATAGGAACTGAATATAAACCTTACCGATTTTCTTTGGATGCTCTCCAACTTGTTGATGTTCTGCTGGGTCCAGGGATCCCATACAATAGAGCAATATTCAAGGATTGGTCTAATATGGGCTTTATGCGCCAGAGATTTTATTTCTTGTATTGACTGTCGCAAACATCTCCTCAGATATCCCACTTTCTGCATGGCCTTTTTTATGTAGGTTATGTGTTTATTCCATCTGAGGTCGGAGGTTAAAACTACACCTAAGTATTTGTAACTTAATACAGAAGAAAGAACGTGTCCATTGATGCACTATTTAAAGTGTAATGGTTGGCGTTTTCTGGTGACTGTCATCGATACTGTTTTCTTAGTGTTTATCTTCATTTTCCATCTCGAGCGCCATGTTTCGATAGTGGTGAGTGAATAATTTTATACGGCCTGATATCTTGGGCTGTTAATTTCATTATAAATGATGCAGTCGTCTGAATACAACACGAATTTCACCGGTATATTCGTTACTATGTCGCTAATAAAGATAAGAAAAAAATAACGGGCCGAGAGCAGATCCCTGTGGGATGCCGGAACGAACAAGTGACAGCCTTGAACACACTCCATCGATGAACACGCTTTGTTTCCTTAACGAAAGATATGCCTCTACCCATTATAGCAATGAGTCATTTTTTAATCCCGGTTTTCATTTTAGAAGCAACTTTTGGTGACACACGCAGTCAAACGCCTTTTCGAAATCCAAGAAAATCAGGCCAATTGACCTTGCCTATATAGAACTGCTGCGATTTCGTGAACAGTTAAGACTAGTTTCGTTGTAGTCGATAACCCCTTACGAAATTAGTGCTGCCTACAATATATGATGTTGTAAGTTCGATAAATGTCGTAATGTGCTTGAAGATAATATGCTCGAATTTCTTAGCGCATGTGTACAGTATTGAGATGGGCCTGTATGAAGTAATTATTGAGCGGTCTCCTTTTATGGATGTTGGTGTAATCTTGGCATATTTGCGATAATTTGTAACTGTGGTCGCAACAGGGATTTGCTAATAACAAACACAAGTATACTGGACAGCGCTCGGCATACCTTAAAAGAAAGGCATTTGGTATGCCATCTATTCTCGGGGAATTTTTAGTATCTCAGTTAAGGAATAATGAGAGAACGCCTTCTTCTGATATGCAGACATTATTGATAGGAGGGCAATTAGCGAGCAGGTTGAAGCTTGGTCTTATACCATCGTCGTTCGCAAACGAAAAGCAAAACAACTCCTTAAATGACACTGCAAACAATGATTTATAGGTCACGGTTTCATTATTTATGTAAAAACTGGACAAGGGCTCCAATTATGAAGAGGAGTGGCGCCAAAACTTTGCCGGGGAAGGAAGGAGAAAATTCTTCATAGAAACAGTGTAGAAGTACCTCTTGGTTTTCCTGATGCTGTCTTTCAACTGCAAACGCAATGCGCAAAACTTCTGTGCATTAGTTGCCGAAGGGCCCCTGCGATGCTGCTGTCTAATTTTTTTTCGCTCTTCTTCCCAGGCGCACAGTTTCTTTTGTTTTCTATGGATTCATCTGTTGCGTTCTCTTTAGCCACCCGGGATTGAAGCGCTTGATGCGCTTCAGAACAAGTTGTTTGGAAAAGCACCACAAGTCGCCCGCCCACCATTCAGTTGACTCAGCAAGAAGGAGAGAGAGAATGAACTATCTAAGGCATCTAATATGTCGACTTCACTAGCACGTGAAAAGATTGTTACTAAACGTTCTTCTTTTTTGTTTTTTGTCACATGTTTGAGTTCTAAGCATAAGCGTATCATTTTATAATCAGATATGCCCTCAGCAACAAGTATTTTTGAATCACGTTGAAGTAGGCTACCGCTGACCAGGAAAAGATCTAATATCTAATAAGTGTCGTTCAGGATGCGGGTAGGTTGCTTTACCAATTGATTTAAGCCGTGCAAATTTATTAGGTCAACAAGTGGTTCAGCTGCCTTAGACAGGGGATCAGGAAATGGGCCGTCCGAGTAAATGGAAGGAATATTGAAGTCGCCGACTAGTAACATGTTTGGAGAAAGACTGTTGGTAGGGCATAGAAATTCGTTTAGTTCATCAAAAAACGTACTATCGCTGTTTGGGGGCTGGTACAATCCGGTAACGATGAAGTTGCCCTCTTTTAGATGTACTCTCGCTATAACACATTCAATAGCAGGTATGTCAGGTAGTCTTGTTACATTTAGCGCTTCTTGAAATATAATTGCCCCACCACCCCCTCGGGAATTCCTGCCTTTTCGAAACATACTGTAACCTGGCGGTGTAATCTCGTCGTCGCGAATGCTAGAGTTTAACCAAGTTTACGTTACAATTATAATGTGCGGTTTGTACGCTGATGCTATGCTCTCCAGGTATTCGGATTTATTAACGATGCTCCGAGCATTAAAGTTGATGCGTAGAAGAGGACTTTTATGGCAAGTTTCGGCTCAGCTTTAACGGCTATGCCTGCTTGCCAGTTTGCCAACAGGAACCCTTTTATTGCTGGCTTTGTCCCATTGAAACAGCTTATTATTTATTTTCAATTTTTCGTAGAGCAGCTTAACTTTCTCTCCACTTCCTAGAATTTCGCTTGCGCTGTCCCACAATTTCTTTTGCTTTTGTCTAGTGGGCACTGAAAAATCTTCCGCAACTGAGTAGTTTTTGCCTTTCAACTGGAAGCAATTCTTCAGTACGTCAATATTTCGCGGTGGTTGATCTGTTTTATTATAATTGGCCATGATTTATCTAGTTGCATCCGGCCTATACTGTGTGTTCGTTCAGCGGACGTTACTAGCAAGCCAAGCGGGGTATAAAATATGTTCTCGACTAGACATTTAAATAAATCATCATGTGTTTCTTCGTCCTCCTCGGGAATACTATAATAAGGATGCTGTTCTGCCTTGAGTGGTCTTCTAGATCAGTCAGTTTGCCATCGATATTTCGAATAGTCTTCTCGAGGCTACATATTTTTATGTTCATTGCCTTGATGGCTGTTACTGATATTTCTACCGTTTCTACTTTGGATTCAATTTCATTTGGCGCATTTAATAGTTCTTTTGGCTCTCGAGAAATTAAGCTAGCATTTGTTCAGTCGGGGATTCTGGGTTGGGCTCTACATTGGCAGAAAGCATCAACAAAGGTGAAACAAAATCATTGAAATCAAGGAGGACCATAACGACACTATGTGGGCACGTCGGCGGCATGAAACACCAGTTGCTTGTTTTAACAGTAGAAAATGGGATACTGATCTGCATGTAAAAAACGAGCGGGATTGACATGATGCTGACATGCGGCCAGCCGACGTGCCCTCTGAAGGAACTTGAAGGCAGCGTGCTTTTTTATAGCCGGAGTTGTTGATGTGAATGAAGCTGGCCGTGATGGCGCCCAGCGATCGTCATAGCACGATGGTTCTTGTGTGCAGCCTCCGTGGGAGAAGGGCGCTTGGATGACTGTACACAGAAGGTTGACAGGGTGGCTGGTATGCGCAATCTCTGTAAGGAGGCCGTGCGTGGATGACCGAGCATGCTGATGCTTGCAGTGTGCTGGCCGTCAGTGTCGACACAAGCAGGAACATCTGCATGTATAATACGAGCAGGTTTTACATGATGCTGACACGCGGCCAGCCGACATGCCCACTCATTTTCATTTGCCCAAACCTTCGAAGTAAGTATGGTTCAGGAAAATGAATTATGTTTGTGATCTTTACCTCCACAGGCCATTAATACACTTCAATTAGTGAACTCCACTTCATTTATTCATTTCCAAAGTATGTCTGCATGTGGCTAGTTTCATTGATGTAAACTGAAAGTGGAAGAAAATGACTCATGAAAACCCACGCATATGGCTGGAAGGGCACAAATAGATGTCATTGTGAAGTCTAAATGCCCAATTTTGTCGGTGGGCAGGCAAAAGTAATGCTCAAAATGGCCGCCGGTTCCTAGCAGCCTGAATTAGTGCATGAACTTCCAGAGACAAACAGCAAATGTCTTCCAAACAGTATGGCACGAAATGATAGGAAGATGGTGGTTATTGCATTCGCTCAAAAAGTCTCGTCAGTCTGAACGATCACCCATGCGAGGAAATCTTAGGATAACATTTACACTCAACTAAAGGGCACGCTGGCCCACTCACCCTAACTTCAGCGCCGGTAATATAAGGAAAAATATCCGCAGATAGCAACTGTGTTCAGCATGTGTATGCATTTTCCGCTGCACTCTTCCGGGGGGGGGGGGGGGGGGGGTGTTGCGAGATGACTACATGTGCCTGTTGCTGTCATCAGTTGGCTCTGTGGCATTATGAAGTAGAATTCAGAAGCGCCTGTACTCTTGAACTCATGGCAATGGTCGACCACAAAATGATACTGTCAGGGCAGCTAAAATATCATTTTAGCCTCTTTGCTCATAGATTATAGATTGACGGGGAGCAGTTTCATAGATGTTGTTAAAAGTTGCAAATTTATATGTATTTGGAATGCAAAAGATGTAACCAAAATTTGCTTCATTTACAGGAAAGAACCGGCTCCGAGCTCTTGTGAAAGCAATAAAGATGAACAACCTTAACGGTAAATAGCAACTAGATTCCATGTATGGCGTCAGAGTGTGTTGTAGAATAAAGCACTTTGCCCGTAATGTAGTTGGAAAATTTATTTGGAAATCATATCTTTCTTGTCAGGGCCACACCTTGCCAAAATTGGGGCAAAAGTGCTACCTAGAGTCAAGTGTAAAGAGCACTTCAATTGTTAGGAAGGTATTGCTGCTTGTACTTCATTTTTGCATGACAATTGCGCCTAATTCAAGGTATATTAGCTCAATAGCACTCTACCATGTGACTTCATGCTATTGCAACATTAATTTTGAACTCTGTTAGTTCCAGGCAAATGTACAAAAATCCGTTGCCTCTTTAATGCCATCCTTGCCTCTGGCATACCGAAATAGTAAAGATCCATTGTCTACAGCTTTGAATGTTACTGGTATGAAATCATGTTACTGAGATTTGCACACTGAATGAGTTGTTAGCCTGCAGAGCTGTCGAAGTTGAAAGAACATACAGGTGTTCACTGCCATATTCTTAGTCTTCGACTATGAGGCAACACTTTGTCAATTTTTATGATTGTTTCACAACTCTGAAAATGTGATGTTCCATGGCTTGTATCTCTTAAAGATTTTCATGAGCTAGGATATGTTATGACAGGCATTTTTTTCAAGCAAGTTTTCTCACAGTGACTGCGTTATACTATCTGAAGAATAGACTAGGCTCCCAGAGCCTTTGCTTCATTTTTTTTTTGGATGCACCATTTCACGCTTTTAGCTCTTTCTGAGAAACAGGCTGCTTTTTTTGCTGTGGAACATTGCTAGCAACTCCTTTCTTTATGCACTGATAGTCTGCGCATGCACGGACAGCTTGATTTCAATATTTAGGATAATATTTAGAGCAGGGAAATGAGCCGTGGAAGCATCTGTTTTGAGTGGTTGACTGAATATTCTTTACTGTTTGTCTTGGTAGATTTCCAAACGATGCATGCCAACGCCTGGCCGTGAACAGGGAGCTCTGTGTGATTTATAGCCTTGTGGCTGCATATGTACTGCTTGCATGCCATCCAAGTATCTTATTTAAGTTCCTCTTTTTGCTGTAGATCACTATGCGGCAGCAGTTTTGATGGCGTACCACGAGTAGTGTTGCAAGCGCTGTTCCAATCATTGCTTTGCTGGTTAGCACCTGACTTGTTGCTTGGTACACATCTAATATTTTAAAGTTTATAACATTTACTTTTTTTAATATAGCGAAATAATAACCTAACTTGGTTTTGGGGCAGTAGAATTCTCATTTTGGGTTCACAGTTCCTGTCTTAAATGATCGCTCTAATAAGTTATTTAGTTTCTGGCCTTACTTAGGACCCAGTCATTTGATAACAAATGTCTCTTGTACGAATGCTCAGATCGCATGCTGCACATATTCTGCCAGTGTCTTGTGCATGTGGACAGAAAATAAGCTAGCGTTGGGTAGGGTACTTTTGCAAAAGGTAATGTTATGAGTATTGCTTGGCGTATTGAAATCTTACTGAACTCTTATCAGACATCCCAGCAACAGGACAGTGGTTGAGGAGATCAGGCTTTTCATATTTGTCGTCTAGTCAGCGGCTTTGATCACATAAGGTAGCCTTAATGCAAGCTATCTCTTGGCTGTCTAACAGGACGGTGCAGGTATACTACAAGACAGCTTCCTTAGTGTGCAGTGCAAGAGTGTGGCAGTCATC
Source organism: Amblyomma americanum (assembly GCF_052857255.1). Classification (NCBI taxonomy): domain Eukaryota; kingdom Metazoa; phylum Arthropoda; class Arachnida; order Ixodida; family Ixodidae; genus Amblyomma; species Amblyomma americanum. The sequence goes on along the minus strand of NC_135497.1, from coordinate 491,639,385 downwards.
ATAGGGGATTACATAGTACATTTGCAAATCTACATTGTGAATTGTGGTATGGACTGGCACATAATGTGCACAGTAATCACAGTTATCACGCTCATGCCAAATGTTAGTCTCAAACAAAGTCAGTATTGCGCACTTAAAATGCTGTGTAATGTAAAGACCAGACATGCCATGCCTAATCTCTCATTTGATAGCGTTCATTACAGTGAAAGCACTTTCACTACAAAAGTTTACATAACGTCGTTATGATCTTGCTTGGGAAGTAGTATTAACTTAAACGAGTATAAACGCCAAATTTTTGGTGTGTGCGTGTTCTTTGTAGCGATGCGCTGGGCATTCGTATACATGTAATCGCTGCGTGGTATTCGCCTATGATCGCTGAATAACTACAATTAGATTTCTTACAGGCAGGGGTTTACAGAGCAGACAGACAAACACAGGAGAAACGAAGTGACAGAACAGAGCGCTGACTAACAAGTCAGGTCGCCGCTCTGATCTGTCACTTCATTTCTTCCTGGGTCTGCGCTGAAAAAAAAAAAAAAACATGGCAGGACGAGGTGAAGCACAGAAAAATTGGCATGTTCAGTCCCATTATTGCAGGTAGTGTACTAATTAGCAAGAAATGCTCATTAATAACAGTGACGACCTTATAGATAGTTTTCATGTGATGTCACACTAGCCGCTTCCGCTGGATGTCCGCCATTAGCAGGTACTGTAGCTAGACTGGCTGGGCCAAAGCCTCCTTGGCTCGCTGCCAAGCCCGTTCGTTCGCTGCTGCTTTATTAACTTGCAAAACGATGGCAAACGCCGAGCGGCTAGTTCTGCCGCTCGTATTTCGATGAGCTTGTGGGGCCTAAGCGGGCTTGGTACGAGGCCAATGTGGAAATATGTGGCGGCGTGGACCCGTACAAGCTACGCATTGGGACGTACTCGTCTTTCGATGTCAACTTGCTGCCTCGGGTGACGCACGTTGATATCATCAAATATCTAGTGCTGTCAACAAGCTACGTCTCTCTTCAAAAAATGAAGGCGTACAAGTTCCTTGAGGCGCATAATATATTCACCAGTAGATGGGTGAAAAGCGTGACTGCCATGCGGGTGCCATCGAAGCTTGTCGTCGTTTTGAGCTAGGTGAGCTTGCTTAACCTCTAGGCGCTTATGCACGTAGGCACAAGTTTGTGTGTTCACGTTCGCGTGATTCTGATTAATGTTCTACTTTTTGTGACTAATGTGCCGAGTACACCAACCGCCGCACGCACTAGACACTAGACTGAGTGGTCGATTTGTTTCAAACAGAATATCCAAGTTCACGTACGCAGGATACGTGTGAGCGCAGAATGTTTGCAAATTCAATGAAATAGAGAATCGGCAAAAGTTTACAGCAAGACAAAATGCACGAATGCACTGCAGCCTTAACTTGTGGAAGGAATTCGTACCTGAGTTTTTGGATGCTGCTGCAGGTGGCGGCTTCAAGGCATGCCCAGAGTCTCGCCTGCCAATCGCCTGAAATGTCCTAAAGTGTGCGTGAACGTGCATGCTTCAACTGGTGACATATAAGACAACTAGATTGTGAGGCGTTGCTTACACAACTTTTTTTCTCCCGAGAAACAGGTATCCCGCGAACATTTGCGGCCGATTCAATGTTTCTGCATAGCTCCTGTCAAAACGCGTCCGCCGGGGCCGGAATCGCACTAGTTATCCTCCGATCGACGACGTCTTGTGAAGGATGTGGATTTCTGTCAACACCTAATTACTGATTATTTTTTCTCAGGCCAGCCATTCACAACGGCTAAGGGAGGCACCACTGAAGGTGTGGGTTCTGGTCGTGCCTGACGGAGTCATCGTGACTGCACACTGCACTTGCATGGCAGGTGCAGGCGAAGCCTGCTCTCACATTGGTGCCACGTTGTTTGCTGTTGAAACAGCAGTACGACTCAGAGACTCCCAAACATGCACAGACAAAAGAATGTGTGGCTTCCTGCTCATAGCTCGGGGGCTGGCAACAAGCGAATCAGGGATATTGACTTTTAATTATCAAAGAAAAAGAGGCAGCGTATGGACAGTATTCACCCGAAACCAGGTAGCGTGAACACACCTGAAGTACTCCCACAAGTGCTACCGTCTGCGCCACCTTCAACAGAAGAACTGACGGCATTTCATAGCAAACTTGCAGATGCTGGTGCCACACCGGCATTCATGTTGCACTGAAAGTACAATGCCATATTTCAGCCGCCATGAAAGAAAGAACCGGTTCTCTTTCGCGATTTGTTGTGCCCAGAAGCACTGTCAGAAGGCCTGCCTTAACTGATTTGCCGTGCTGAGAAAACCGTTGCTGAGCTTTTATCAGCGACGGTATGGTGAAGAGAAGTGAGGAATGCACGCGGGAGCAGTCGAAGTGTGGAAAATGGTATGCATATCGTGCAGGAAGGATCACTGCTTCACTCATGAATAGTGTGTGCTCGAAAAACGAACCGTCCATAGGGCTGCTAAACAAGATACGCTGCTCCGAGAAACACACCTTCTCTACTCCAGCCAAAGCGTGGGGATTACAGCACGAGGCTGTTGCAATCACAAGCTATGCTAAAGAAATGAGGAAGAACCACATATGCTTCACCCCTCAAAAGACGGGTGTCTATTTAAGTGCAAAGTATCCATACATAGAAGCAAGTCCCGACCGTTCTGTTTCTTGCGCATGCTGCGGAACGGGCATTGTGGATGTAAAGTGTCCTTATTCACACTCTAACAGTAAAATAGCAGAACCTATGAAAGACGGCAACTTCTGCTTAGAAGACAATGATGGCTGCCTGCGTTTGAAGCGGCAGCACTTTTATTTTTTCAAGTGCAGACTCAGATGACAGTGTGTGACGTTCCATACTATGATTTTGTTGTATGGACTCCATTGTACGTGTACATTGAGAGTGGAGAGATGATACGTTCTTTCAGGGTCTTGTGCCAACACCATTAGCTTTTTTTACTCGAGTAATTCTGCCAGAACATTTCTCACAGTACTTTTGAAAAAGGATCAAAAAGAAGGCAACAAGCGATGTCAACAAGTTTTCTTAGTGCCAAGGTCCAGAGGCAGGGAAGGTGCTTGCATGTGATGGCCCGCAGTGCAAGTATGGGTGGTTTAATTACCTTTGCCTGGGTATAAAGCGGGCCCCAAGGGTAAGAAATCGTTCTGTGAAGACTGCGCCGCAAGCAAGGGTAATGACTCGCATCGAGCTGTTTGTCTTGTTCCTACAAGAGGAACAGCGCATCAGTGCAGACTTGTATGCCAGTTGGCAAATTTTCTGCTGACAGGCGTACAAGTGAGATGTCGCCCAAACCTCTACCATATGGAAAGCAGCACATCATGTTATGTTCCCAGTGCAGCACTGTCTGTCTGCTGTAGTGTCTGTATTGTCAATGAACACTTCAACGTATCGTATACTTTGAGTATGACCTCATGTAACGCGGCCAAAAAATGGCTGAACGAATCAAGAAAAATTTTAGCCGTTCAAAATGGCTACGCATCCACATAGATCATTTATGAGACTACAAAGCAGGGTATGGAAGAGTCACAAAACATACATTTGTGTTAATAGGACACCATGAAGATGCCCTTTTCAGCCCATAATAGACAAGAAATGTAAAGATACGAATATACTGCTGTGCTCATTATGAGCTGCAATGCACCACAGGCGGAAACAGCTCAGTTTGCAAAGCAAAGCAAACCCAGTGGTGCTGGAAATGTGAACTTAGTAGTTGTAGAAAAGGGGAGAGTAGCTGAAATATTTGAGCAAGTTGGATGCCTTGTATAAAGACACACTTAATTCCTACAAAGACGAATACTCAGCTGGTACACTGAGCGAATTTGTCATGCTTAGCACACATAAAAACAATAACATTTGTCTGCAGCTTAAGGAATCGTGTAGGAACACTTCACAAGCACTGATGTTTTTCACATGAGCATACAAGCACACACTAATGCTGCACGAGATGCTGTGTGACAGTCGTGAAATACAGCACTTTACTTGTGTAAGGCTGGTGACTTGAGCACTTAGATGCCATGATGAACACTTGTGACACAAAATACATAAACGTGAGAAACAGAGCATTCAAGCAGAGGTGAGCTGCTTTTTGCCTTTATTGAAGGCAGGAATGTGCAGTTTGGCACAGTACAGCCCTACGGTATCGTCAATATCAAAACCCCTATCTGCGAGGACAACGTCGCCTTCTGTGAAGTTATCCAGAATGCCGCATTTTCAGTTATAAGTTTATCACCAGTCCTGCCAACCCAGCCTTTTGAAATAAAAGATATGACTCCTTGTGGGCTAATTCCATTTAGATATTTTGAGGTTTTTCTCCCCTTGTAATTGGACCACGTCTCAGTCCTTGCCTCAAGAATTGATGGCCTTTCGATTCTGACTGCCACCTTTGACTCGAAAGATTTAAAGAACGCTTGTGGCATTGTCTTTTGAATCTCCTGCCTAGAAGGCCACCTAGCTTGCGATTTCAAACGCAAGAAAACTGCGTACAGCCATTTGTCAAAAATTCTGCTCACGGTTTAATCAGAAACAGAGGCACAATATGCAAGGTCTTGCACTTGAAAATTGCCCATGAACTTAATGAGGAACACAATAAATTCCTCAAACTTCGCTAGGCTATTTTGTACAGTGTGCTTTACGTGACATTCAACAAGCTCAAAAACAGCAAGCAGCAGAGAAAAGCTTGTCAGTCCCGTATAAAACAAAACATTAGCATCATCGCCACGAAATGATGACTGGGTCACCTCTAGCTTGTTTTTCTCTGCTCTTGCTTCGCGCAGCTCTTCAGTAAGTCTCTTGTCATCCTAAACAGCACAGATGTTTTGCACAGTCAAATCAGTCTGTATAGCTACCTCTGTAACACATGAGAAGTAAAACCATTATTAGCTCCGCAGGATACAGGAATTGTAATATCCAGCTCCACGGAAAGTTGAATTTTGTGTATCAAACACACCTGCTCTCGACTCCGGGCGCCGCTGACGCTTACGTTCGGCGAGTCATCTGCAGGCGCCGCCTCTATGGTGCTTTCGTCCTCTGATGACTGACAAGCTGCTGCATCGGCGACAGCTTTCTTGTTGTGCCGCGTTCTTGACCGTTCGAAACGGGTGGACATGCCAGCAGGTGGTTTTTGCCCGCTCCTGTAGCCCAGGCGCTGCGTAGGCGCCCAGTCAGGGTTTGCGTCGTCCATTAGACTTGAAGGTCTCCCTGGAAAAATCAAAGGCGTGACCGTGCGCTCGCCGTTGCACAGATTGACTCATTTCACTACGAACAGCATCGTTGCAACAAACAAGTAGGCGCGACGGCGAGGACCGCATCAAAGTTCACTATCAGTTGCCGCTGCCATGGAAAACGTCTCGGAGAGCGACCGTAGGTCAAACCATAAAGTTCACTTTTTCTTACCTGTGATAAAGTGCCGACCGCATATGCGGACGTTGTCCAGGTTTTTCAATCCTTCCGGTTGATTCGTGCCAGCCAAAGGCTTCGGTGCTTCTCGGAAAGGAGCTTCGTGCGCTCCCACTGCCGTGTAATCACCTTCGGTAAACAATGCAGCCCAACGCCGCCCGGTTCGGTGTTAGTTTTTTGAGCAGAAGACTTGCTCCTGCTTGCGCACACATCGGCATGATGACGCCGTGCGGAAACAGAAATACGGACGGATAGCGCGCGTTTATGCCTAACCAACGCGTTGTAAATATGCACTCCGTTTCCGCTAGTCCGCTCAGTACCTAAAGATACTAGCACGTATCCCAGAATTCCTCACACGTGACATCCGTGAAAACTATGTATAATGACATGCTGTAGCATGCATACCGAAACCGAAGCCAGAAAGTACGCAAGTGCTGAAAACCAATTCCTAAAACAAATTTAAAATTAATTCTAGAAATGCAAAATAAATAAACGCACTGCAAAAGCAGATTAAACTTTGAATTTAAATTTGATTTAGGAGAGATGTTTGTCATGGTCATTTCCTTTGCCTGGCTTCAGTTTCAGTATGCATGTGGGGCCCTGTCATTGTAGTCTGGTCTTAATTCTTATCGAACCTCAGTTTTTGTTCCGTCCCGGCGCAATATCTTTGACAATGCAAAATATGGCATTTTTCTATTTATTTTGCTCTAAGCACTGGAACTATCTGCATTTTCTAACTTCACTGTAAAAAAAATTCATAGCATACCAATTGAAGCACAGTGAAATGTAAGATGGCGCAGCCGCTTAATGGTAGCTTGCAGCTTATTCCTGCAATAAAAAAAAAAATATGGTGCACCCTTTCCTCGCTCAGCGCCTAGGGCTGGGAGCTGTTCCAAAGCTCGTTGTTTCTTGAAGTATTCCCTCCGAATCTGAAAAGTGTTACCCATGGACCGTCTGATCTTCTCGGCAGTTCCACCTGCCATGTGGATTTCTTCATCAGGTAAAGGTGCCCTGCAAGGCTCCTTTCATCCTCTGCATTCAAAAAGGGGGCCATTCCAAAATGCTCTCTGGAAATTAAAAAGTAGTCATGACATGTGCACAGATACAGAAGATGTCACAAAAGACTTAATTCAGGAGAAAAGTTACATTAAGGCTATTATAGGCTTTAGACCATGCCTATCAGGTGGCTGCAGGGCAAAAATTTTTAAAATAACTACAGAACTCCTGTGTTATAGTACACATTACAACTGCAGGCATATGTGAAATTGCTGGCTATTACCAACCTGATCCTACCGCGCCAAGCATAGACGCCATAAACTGGAGACAACAAAGAAGTGCCGACTTCCAAGTGAAATTTCATTATACGCACAATAATTTATATACATCATTTTCGCAAGTGGGTTGCCAAGTTAGAGATTTGCGATATAGTAAGTGATTCATTCTGAAACGCGTCAGACAAGGGCACAACAAGAAAAATGCACACCAGCGCTAACTGAAATTTTCTTTCTGAACAAAATATGTAAATAGGCGTATGAAGAGGTAGAAAAATGTGGATTGCCTCGCGGTCACCGGGAAGCAGTGTAGTAGCATCACATAACATAGTAAAAAGATTATAAAGGAGGGCGTTAAACAGAAGCTCAAAGGAATAATGACCGAAAATATAAAGGGCTCTGACAGGTAAAAATCTTTAAAGGAGGTAAAAACAATAAAACACTTATCCAAACGCTGGGTAAAAGTTGAAATTATAGAGGCACAAAAGAGAATAGAAAAGAACGATAAAAACCAGTCCAAAAAGGGGGGGGGGGGCAGGGTTTTCAAGGCCATTAGAGAAACTGGAGACCAGTAAAACACTCAAGCATGAATGGGCACGTGGAAAAGGGATTAGGCATTTGCCATGCCAGCCAGGAATTCTATCTCCTTCCTATAAAAAGAGAGGTAGGGTGTGCTTATACATTGATCATTGGCACGATGCACCTCAACTGCTTGGCCAACTGCTTCTATGATTTCTTCAGATAGTCTACTCCGTCCTCTGCCTGTGATGACAACGATTAAAGTCTGGAGTGGAGTTGTTTTCCTTGGTGTGATTCTTAATTTTACTTTTCTTGCAATGCATGGCCAGATGCCCGGAGGTCACTACAATGCAGACATTGTTTTCATGTTGTTTACATGTTATTTAAGTCTGAGTTGACTACTTTTCAAACCCAGTGTAGCTTACGCAGAGCTTGCGCCCTCTGCTACTGCAAAACAGAGCAAGAGGAGAAAAGAACCCTCCCCAGGTGCATCGCTACTCTCCTCTTTGTCTGTGAAAACGGTCTATATCCGATCGAATCCCTTTCTATTATCCTTTTTTTTCATTTCCAGTGCCGGAGACTACCCTCTAGAGTCAAATGTGCACCTGTAAAACATAGGTAGGAGACCGTAGCAAAAAGTCATCAGCTTATAGAATACAGCGCAACAAAAACAAGGACAAACAAAAAAGTGGACAGCACACGCTCTGACCACCAACGCATTTATTTAGTAAAAAAAAGCAGCCTAATTAGGCAGCGGGCATTTAGACGACCGTTGCAAGACTTGCAAAGAGGAGTGAACCATTCTACAGAAGCACGGTTATCAAATCACGCGCGAGGGCTGAAATTGAAAGGGTTTTTATTGAAGCACGGCTGATTGCCAAAGCAGGAGACCAGCGCGTCAGCACTGCTTCAATTTTACTTTCAGAAAAGGAGTCGGGTTTTTTGTAATGTCGCCTCTGCTTTGCATGACATCGGCTTTAGTATTGTTCTTTACAACTTATTTATCTTTGATTACGCTATGCATTGATATACTTTTTTATCGTGCAAATATGCCCTTTGCCGTAAGAGGGTTACAGGTACATATGCTGGCCGGAGCTGACTGTAAATGCCAACAAGGTCCGGTATTGGCCTTGTTGACACAGCTTTTGCATCGCGTCTTCTATTTTTCTGCGATGGGTTTCTGTGACACTGCTTTGTTTGAACTTCTGACTCAATGTTCGAGGTGTTTCTGTTTTGTTTTGAGTCTTTTTGTTTCGGTCAGTTGCATTGTTTTCCTTAAATTTTTATAGCCATTGACTTAGCTTTGCTTCTGGTCTTTTGGGTGTTCCTTATATTGTTCTAGTTTTTCCTGTGGCTCGGGCGGCGTTGCATTCCCTCGTATTGCTTCCTTGGTGTTCCGTGCAACAATGTGCATTTTGGTGAAATAGTTTTCCCACACTGTTTTATCAGATCACGTGGGTCTTGCATGGCATTTAAAAAGCTGCTCTTTTCTCTGCATAAATCTGTTGGTAGTCAGCGCGTGTGCTGTCCATTGCTTCGTTTGTCTTTGTTTTTGTGCGCTGAATTCCTCAACCATGATCACAGACTAACAAGCACAAACAGTCACTTTACTGATCAGTTGCTGTGTACTATGAAAACTCCACATAAACAGACCTTTGCAAAAGTTGTCAAAGAAGCTGGGGCAAGCCTTCTTTGAAGAGCATGGGTACTTATAAAGAGGGAGTCTTCCTGGATGGCTTTTTTTCAGAAAATAGCACAGAGAATTGTTTCCTTATGCCTGGCTGCTCTAAAGTTCTTCGTGCAGCGGCCGCCTCTGCATTGCTCCTATTTTTAAGAATCCTGGAAACACGAAGAACTGTGTTCCCAGGCAGTTCTGCAGCTGTACTGCAACAAAACAGAAGAGATGGCAGACGAGCGGACATACTTTTGAGCTGAGGCAAAAGCAAGGTTGCTATGAACTCCTATTGACTAGAGAAGAATAGCATATACAATGGTGCCTCTAGCGTGGAGTGCAGTCAGACCTTCACGACTTCCATGGACACCTGGCTACAGAGGAATGTTTACCACTTGACAAGATTTGACTTCACGTTAACATAGATCACTTGGCGGCCATCCTGGGCGACAGCACCAGAGATGTGCAACAAAACAGGCGCACAAAAGTTCGCTTACTGACAGCACATGGTGCCCTTGAATGGTAACAAAAAACAGTGCAGTGCTCATGCATTCCTGCAGTGGGCTAGTCTAGGCTTAGCACAGAATAACTAAAGACTTATTTTTTCTATTTTTAATTAACCACAAACCAACATATGAATATGAAGCCATGATTTGGAGGGTGTATTTACCTTTCTTACAAGAAAGTCCGGTCCCTGAGTGCTGGTCGCATCCTCCCCACTGGCACAATTGCGTTCTTTCGCTTTTCGCCTCTTCGAATCGACTCAAATGAAGCGTGCTGAGAGTTTTTCTAGTATTTTTGTCTTTGAACTTGAGGGCAGTCTACCATGGGAACTTTAAAGTCTTTTTTAAATGAAAACAGATTGTTTTATCATTATATTTGCTTTCATCAGGAAAATAAGAGATTATTTTGCACAGTTAAATGTCATTTTTGAAAAAGAAGGCATACTGTGCAGCCAAGCATTTGTACATCCAGATGCTGACGTAGAAACCAGAAAAACATAAAGTTTCATAAATTTTTTTTAGGCTGCTAGCATCAGTGAAGAAAAGACAACCCAAAAAATTTCAAAGTGCAAAAAAGAAGCGCAGAAAGTAAAATTATACTATTGAGTATCTAAGTCAACATTAAAAAACAAAAATATATGCAATGATGAACTGCCGACAATGGAAAGTGGTGCTTTTTAATTTTTATAAGTAACTGCATTCAACTGTCATTAATTTAAATAAAGAAGATTCATTTTTAAACCCACGAAAGCAGAATTGTTTACAGTTGTTTGCAATCATTATTCTTTATCAACAACTTGTTTCAAAGACATAAGGCAGCCAGACATACTATTGAAGTCTTAATCAAAAAAGTATAAACAATTTCAGCAAGCCTAAATGCACACTGAATAAAACTGCAGCAGCATTCAATTTTTGTTCCTAGTAAAATTCAAATGTTTGGATTGATACATTTGTTTGGTAAATAAAGTTATCCATTGCAGAGAAATTCGGTGTGGGAAATGAAATAGTTTTTACTTCTACTCAACATAAACTAGTGATGATGACACATACTATTATGCGGACCTTGTGAAACCCTGACGGAAAATACATGGATGTGTCTCACTTAAGACGTGAAAAAAAGGATAATAAACCGACTAAGTCATTGCAGGTTTCTTGAGAAAGCAACCAGTGGCAGTGACACTAGTTGGTATTTCATTTTTTGGTCTTCCCTAGATTTAGAAGCATTCATTTTAGCGAGAGTAGTCTCTTTCTCACTAAAATATGCGGAACATTTAATTTAGGCGACCCTCCATTAATCCGCACTGCCCACTTAACCTGCACAAGGATTTTCCAATGAATAAACATACTTCTGTAAAAAATTCGAAACCAGTGTACTAGTAACAGGCATCTCCTAAATCGAGGAAACAAAAAAATTATTTATGGACGCTAACCATCCGTCTTACGTTTCCGCGGACGATTTTACGGGAGAAGTCTCGTGGATAAAACAGGCAGTAGAGGAACACAGTGTATGCCTTCCCCTAGCTATAGTGAGAATTCGTGGACCGTTTGGAGAGCTAATCACTGAGGCCCCAGTTTGGAAGGCCGTGCCACTTCAATATCCTTACCTCTTCTCGAATCGATCAGACCAATTGCTACGCGAGAGAGGCCAGAAGCTCGGAAGCGGGGTGATACAAGCTTTGACAAGGTCGAAAACTCGTCAGCTCGCATCTCAACTAAGTCAGATTCCCGAACCTCAGGTAGCCAGAGACGCACCAGACATCATATCGTTGCAAACAAATGATGAGGGAAAGGAACCAACCAGGAATGAAAGCCAGACAGCTGACCGAGCAGATGAGCGACCAGGGACTTCAACCACTAAGTCGGTAGAGGAGGCAGAAAACGCTAAATGACTCGTTTTATCTCCAACATCGCGTAGTTTTGATCGCCTTCTGCAGGTGAACAGGGAGTCCCTAATAAGAGAACAGAAGCAGGATCCCACTTTGGAAAGACTGCACCTTACAGCTAAAGAGGACATCGCAAGACGCAACATAACGATGCATGAGAAGGGAGGCTTACTATACCGACACTACCAGGACAGAAAAGGCAAAACATTTGATCAGCTGGTCGTGCCTGAAAAATACAGAGCGGACATTTTTAGTCTCTGTCACGAAAATGGCTGGGAAGGACATCTGGGAATAAATAAAACAAAGGAGCGGCTATTAATGGAATAATATTGGCCGGGTGGTTCCAAAGCTGCAGAACGCTACGTAAAATCATGCGATGCGTGCCAGCACGTGGGCAAGCCGGGAGAGACATGGAAGGCTCTATTGAAAATTGTTCCATTGATCTCAGAACCCTTCCGCCGGCTTGTAATAGACACAGTAGGCCCTTTGTCTAAAACGAAATCAGGCTATAAGTACTTACTTACTATGTTATGTCCCGCCACAAAATTTCCCGAAGCAATTCTTTTGAAGGACTTCAGCTCCACAGAAATAGTTGACGCCCTTTTGTCAGTGTTCGCGAGAATAGGATTTCCGGCCGAAATTCAAGCCGATTAGGCGACGGTCTTTACAAGCGCCTTGACGACCACATTCCTAGAAAGATGCGGAATAAAACTGTTACACAGCTCGGTGTATCATCCGCAGTCCAACAGTGTAGAGAAATGGCATTCGGTGCTGAAGCGGGTGCCTACGCGCTCTTTGTTATGAGCATAAAGCAGACTGGGAGGATTTTCTGCCGGCCACGCTTTTCGCTTTACGAACAGTCCCCCACGAAGTTACGGGGTTTACGCCAGCAGAACTCGTGTACGGAAGAGCCCTCCGCTCTCCCCTCCGAATGCTGAGAGAAATGTGGGAAGGGACAGGAGAGAACCAGACAGTGGTTGAGTACGTGCTTCAGCTACTGGGCCGCCTTAACAACACGAGAGAATTAGTGAACCGGAATAGGAAGCTGAATGCAATTACCAGGGATCAGCTATACCCGATTCTCAACATAGAGGAAAGGATAGAAAGGGTGAGCGGCGCGAAATTCATTTCCACCCTCGATCTCGTACGGGGATATTGGCATGTTCCCCTCTCAGAAAGCGCGAGCAGGTATGCCTCTTTTATCTCCACAGCGGGCACCTTTCGACCCTTAATGCTTAGTTTTGGGTTGAAGACTGCCCCCTAAAGCTTTTTGAAACTCATGGACATCGTACTGAAGGACATGCAGTGCTTTGCACTCCATTGTTTAGACGATGTCGCTATTTTTTCGGAAACCTGGCAAGAGCATCTAGAACACCTAAATACTGTGTTTTCCAGTTTACGACAGGCTGGACTGATAATGAAGGCAGAAAAGTGTAAATCTGTTTGCGCTCAGGTGACGTACTTGGGCCACGTTGTAGGCCAGGGAACTAGGAGCCCATCCGAGTTAAAGATTGCCCCAATCGCAGCATTTCCGCAACCACGGACGAAAACGGACATTCGCTCCTTTTTGGGATTAGTTGGATACCACCAGCGATATATTCCTAGCTACTCACAGCGGGCTAGTCCCTTAACTAAGGCCTTGCGAAAGGGAGCACCTACTAACGCAAGTTGGGATAACCAAAAAGAAAAGGCCTTCAAAAGCCTGAAGGAAGCACTCGTGTCCCGACCCTTGCCCAGGACCCCTGACTATGGAAAAGAGTTTATTGTCCAGTGTGATGCCAGTGATAGAGGGCTTGGTGCTGTCTTAAGCCAAGTTGGCTAAGACCATGAAGAACGCCCAGTTCTGTACATCAGCCGCAAACTGACCAGTAGAGAGGAAGCGTACAGCGCTTCCGAAAAACAGTGCGCGTGTTTAGTTTGGGCAGCGCAGAAGTTGTCGTGTTACCTGTACGGAGCAAAGTTTTTATTTGAGACTGACCATTGCCCTAAATGGTCAGTCAACGAGGCTGCGACAGATGTCCCCCAAAAATGGTCGCTTGCTTAGATGGAGTCTGGCTCTCCAACAGTACAATTTCTCGGTGCAATATAAGAAGGGGAAACTGCACGGAAATGCTGATGGCTTGAGCAGACTGATGTAAGCTGGAGAACTTAGAGGAATCTCCTCCTGTGTGAGTGTCTTTTTTTAACTTTGTTCCGAGTAATCCGGTTGTGGCAATTTAAAAAGGGGATGTTTCGCGCTCTGTCGGCCCAAAACTAACCCAAATTTAAACACAATTTTTTTTAAGTGTATTGTTGTCAATGGAAGAAGCCTGGTGATTCTTTGGCGAATTCCGAGCGCTTGCGGGTGGGGCAGTGATTTGCTGTATGGAACGTCCCACCTGCGCTTTCCTTGGTTGGTGGTGCTTTGGGGTCTGCCTTGGGGGCGCTGATATTGCAATCCAGGGGACCAACACGGACGCCATCTCATCTCTTCCTGCCCAGCGGTCGTCAACGCTGGACATTCGAGATTTTTCGGGCCGCGGAGGAGCTGTAAGGATTCTGGCGACAGCCCGTCTGGGTTAGCTGCGTAGTCGGCCCGGGACACCTGCAGCCGGGGTGCCTGCACGGCGATAGGCATCTTGGTTCCCACGGCCTGTCCCCGCTTGGGTTATTGGATTCGAGACGGAGGACTCTGCCGCCATTTGTAAACAACATTGTTCCCGGAAGATCAATCCCTGCGAGCAGGGGTGGCTCACCCATTCTACTGCGCCAGCTCACCGGCGCTTCGCCCATTCGGACTTCCTGGAAGATGTGTCCGGCTTGACAGCGTGAGAACTGTCGTTCAGACGCGAAGACAACGCTCTCTCTCTCTGAGGGGGCGATGGTCCAGCAGCACCCTCTCTCTCCGGCGAGACATGTGACGAGGGCGTGTCTCTATGTGAAGTGGTGTGTGTGTGCGTGTGTGTGTGTGTGTGTGTGTGTACGACAGCGCAAGTTAGGCCACGCCCAACCTGGCGAAGACATCCTCGCACCTGGGGAATCTTAGGGACCGGACGCTTTCTAAAACCGGACGACGAATGCCGTGAGGGAGGAATCCTCGATCATCCTCAGATCTTCTCAGATCCTCCGACCTTCCAACATCACCCTCCAATGGGTTCCTAATTCTTGTAAATAATGTAAATAAACCCCCTGCACTGTTTTCTTCATAACCAAGTCCGACAACGTCATTCGTAGAAGGGATCTGCGGCGCTGAAAGAGTCAGTTCTCTCAAGGACCCCTCATCTCTAACACTGCATACTAATTTTTAGACCGACTATTCTGTTCTGCTTGTTTAATTCATTGATATAGCTTTTGCAGTTCACCTCCTGAGATACTTAGCAAGGCTTTGTCATCAGCGAATCGGAGATAACTAAGGTGCTCTCCATTAACTCTTATCCCTAACGGTGCCCAATCCAGGCCATTGAATACCTCCTGTAAACAGGCGGTGAATAGTATTCGCGAGATCTTCTCTCCCTGCCTGACATCTTTCCTTATTGAACTTATATTGATGATTTTATGGAAGACAACGCTGGCAGTGCTGCCGTTAAAGATATCTTCCAATATTTTTACATAAGGGTGTTCGATACTCTGAATCTATAATGCCGGCATGACTCTGCATGAATGTCTACCCGTAATCTATGAAGGCTATACTCATGGGTAAGTTATATTGTGTGCATTTCTGTAGCACTCTATTGATGGTGTGAATGTGATCTGTTGTCGAGTAGCCTCTACCGAAAGCCTGCCTGATCATTTGGTTGCTTGCAGTCTAAGGTTTTTCTGACAATATTAGCGATTAATTTAGTGAATACTTTGTAGCAAACGGACAGTAAGCTGATCCGTTTCTAGTTTTTCAAGTTTCACGTTCCCATCCTTATAAATTAAAATGATTTTAGCGTTCTCCCAAACTTCAGGCACGCTCGTTGTCATAAAGTATTGCATGTAGAGGGTGTATACGT
This sequence comes from Amblyomma americanum, assembly GCF_052857255.1. Lineage (NCBI taxonomy): Eukaryota > Metazoa > Arthropoda > Arachnida > Ixodida > Ixodidae > Amblyomma > Amblyomma americanum. Next base: position 491,624,137 of record NC_135497.1, on the reverse strand, counting down.
TTTCCAGGAAAATGTTCCCTCGCTCCTTCAACATATCTACTGTTAACTGATCCTCTCCAGCTGCTTTACCTCTTTGCTTTGCTCCTAAAATTTCTTTGCTTGCTCTTTCGGTGCTGGCGGGATGTCTCTTTGCTGTACGGTGCTGCCTGTTTTAATAACGTCATGAACGAATTGGCCACTGTTTAGATTTGCGCAGAACACTTCACATACTTTAACTATCTCACCCATATTGATACAATGTCCTCTACTTTTCTAAACACTCACATCTCATTTGCACTTTTCCTCCGTCTTCTCTTAACACCTTTTAGGCTACCTCCGTTGTTAAAAGCATGCTCTAGTCTCTCCATGTTAAATTCTCTATGTCGGTTACCTTGAGGTAATGACTGATTTTGATAGCTCTGGCAATTCTACTCTATCGGCGTTTTAGAGGATTTCATGTTATTGTGTTTTTCATCAGATGCTTTGCCTCCTGAGAGATGTTGCCGGCATGCCGTCGAACCATCGTACCACGTTCTACTGCCAACTCCGTACTGATAGCTGTGAGATTATCATTCATTTCCTAAACAATATGATCATTGTCCACAGTTAATGCCGAATATCTTTACGCCAGTGCTATTCTAAATTACTTTCCCTCTTACCGGTATCTCGTTATACGCCTTCCGCTTCATTAGTGTCCTCCATTTCCTCTTCAAAGCTAGGCTAATTCTAGACCTCACCATCCTGTGGTCGCTACAAAGTATCTTACCGATGACCTCCACTTCCTGCACGACGTCATTTTGAGCGCAAAGTGTGAAATCTCTTTCAGTTTCAGACTGACCATTCAGGCCCTTCCACATCGAATTCTTGTTCTCCCATTTGGGTAAGAAGGTATTAATGACCTTTAAATGATTTATCTTTGCGAACTCTATTAATAATTACTTGATATTACCCATTGTTATTCCAAGTGCCTATTCCATAGCCGCCCACCATCTGGTCGCCAGTCTGCTTCTTGCCTACCTTCGCTTTGATGCCGCCCATTAGTGCAGTTTCCTGTGTTTTTACCCACCATACCCACTATTACAAGGTAAAAAAATTCCACTCCTTTGAGCAATTTAATCATGACATTTGACATCATTAAACGACCTAGGTAACGGGGTTCGTCGTAGTGACAGTCTTATTATGTTCGAAGTACCGATTTATTTTATATGCATATTGATTGGGTTGAGAATGTGTGACTTCAGTTTGCAAGTGATACGACGTCATGTGACTGGGGCTATTGGCTCATCAGAGTGACTCTGTCCTAGTAACCACCTTATCATGCTGTCACGCGTCTTATCACGGTAATAATTCATTAACTCCATGGTGCGAGTTGCACGACATTGCGCCACGTAACGCCTCACGCATGCGCCTCCACCCTGTGCTTCCTGAGCGTTATAAACACCTGGTCAGCAATCGGTTCACCAAGTCACGTGCACATAATTGTGAGGTGCTCATTGTATGCCGAATGCATGTTAAATACAACTCTCTGATAAGCCGTTATAGATTTCTAGGTCGTGACGCATGTCTTAGCAGGATAGTGGCGGGAATGAATGAGAACCCGCCGCGGTGGTTCAGTGATAGTGCGCACAGCTATTGAGCCGGAGTATGGAGGAGAAACACAGATTGCGAAACGAATATGCGTATAGAGGCGCAACGCAAAATGCGGCCGTGTGCTGTGCGATATCGGATCATGTTATCCCCAGGTGGTTGAAATTATTCCGGAGGTCGCTACTACAGCGTCTCTTTCTCTCTTCCTTTTTGAAGCGAAAAGCTTCACTATGCCTGCTTTTCCAGCCGTCAGCGAGACTGCAAGTTTTACCTTGAATGTAGCTAGAGGTCAAACAAGGAATTGACGCCTGTCTCACTTATCTTGTTGGACACCCAAACCGCCCCCGTAAGGGAAGAAAAATGGCGCGAAAATTGGTTTTAAGGAAAGCAAATGACACCTGTCTCACATATTTTGGTGGACACTGTTGTCACGCCGTAAGTGAAGGAAAGTGAAATGAAAGTTGGTTTTGAGGAAAAGAAATTACGGCTGTCTCACATATCTCGATGGATACCCGAAACGCGCCGTATGCGAAGTAAAATGAAAGTTGGTTTTAAGAAAAGGAATTGACGCCCCTCTCACTCTAATAAACCGAACCAGCAATTTTTGCTTCGTACGCGCTCGCGGAATATTCTGGCAGAACTTCAAATTTGAATTTCGTTGCAAAAATGTACACCGTGCTATGTAAAATGTTGCTGAAAATTTGCAGAGGCAAGTTTGGAAAGGCAAGAGCGAGGACAAATGCCTATGCTCTCTCAGTCTTATTTGTTTCTCCCAGAGCTTGGGTTGCCATGCCAGCAAGAAGCTTTCCGTTCGAGAAGAAAAATGCACCTGCAAAGATGGCAATAAAGTTCATTGCAAGCACGCACCTTCGGTCTGGTTTCATGCAAGTTACCTTGAAGTCAGTTCCTGAGGCTGGCAACCTCAGAAATGGGGCAAGCCAAATGGAAACAGGAGCCTGTAACAGGATGCTTTCCGGTCCTGGTAGAGTTTAATTGGTGTATCGGGTGTCGGTGTTGTATGCACTGTTCTGGCAGCCTGTTCTGGCAATCAGAGCCCGTTTCTGTCATTGCGAACATGCCGCTTCGTTCAACGCGCCGGTCGGGCGAGGGCACCAAACTAGCAGTTTAGCGTTCCCAGCTTGCACCCGGCTTTACTAAGAGCGCGTCCGCTGAAAAACTGGCAGCGCGTATTTGCAGTCCGCTACTGCTCGCCGTCAGTGGAAAAGCGCGGCATTCTCGTAACGCGACCAAACTTGTTTGGGTTCTCTATACGGGTGTGACGGACAGGACATACTGGAGCCTGCCGGAACGTGCCTTGGCAGAGCGTAAGAAGGAAAACCAGCAGCAAGAGTCACCACGCCTGCTTCAGTGGCTGAGCAGCGCCAAGGTAGGGCACTAGAAGTGAACTGTAGAAGAATGGAGGACTCAGCGAGTTGGTGCTCCGTAACATGAATTAATTTTCAACAGCGCTAGACAGCAGGACCAGACATTGTGGTCATGCGTTATGTAGCCGCATTGTCGCATCGTCTTAAGAGAGTGATGGCTAAGTATAGCGTGAAGGTTATTTTCTCTGCTCCTAATAAACTTAGCAAGTTAAGGGCAGCAGTTCAGAGAAAGCAGGAGGGTTTCAAACGGAACAGAGCTTACAATGTGGATCATGTACATAGGTATACACGTTGCAAAAGGGGCGTTGTGTAACACATACCGTTTTCGTGTGGTCTTACGTACATAGGCCAGGCAGGCAGTCGGAATAATATTAGGCTTATCGAGCACGCAGACTCATTGAACAAGAAGGGCACGAACCTGACAAAATATTCCAGTGTATAACGACAAGTGCATAAGGACAAGACCACTGGAGAGGTCGCTGAAGAATTTCATATCATCAGCAAATCAAATGGATGCGCTAGAAAAACGTCTCTACTTTCGTCTGCAAATGAAATGATCTTGCTACAGAAAGGGTAGCATGGAAGGCGGGTACAACACGTGTGAATGTTGTGGCTTTTTATAATCTGAGCATCAATGTAAGACAGTGTGCATGTGCGCCTACGTTTATATGTATAAATTGACTTCCTGTCTTCTAATAAACCAGTTCTAAGTCAGCGCCGTGTTTGTCACTTCCAACGTCTGGTCCTGTTGTCAAGCGCTGTTTAAAATTATTTCATGGCACTGGAAGGTGCAGCACGGAATGTGACCGCTTCTGAAGCCTTGTTTACATGAACCCGATAGCGTCAAGTCGGGGGTCGGGCTGAGGAAGGTCAACACTTAGTCAAGGACTGCGTGTTTATATGTACTCAATCTTAGCGAGTCGAAACCGGTTCAACGGCAGCGACACTTAGCGTCGAGCAGCGGAATGTGAACGAGCAGTGGGAGCCTCCAAGATTGCGGCACCTCACCGGTATCTCCGAGGCGCTACGGTGCAGTCGAAAAACAAGTTCGCATTTATCCTCTTCCTCCCGCTAACCCGACCGTTCGACTGTACAGCGGTTACAAGCACATCGAGGCAGGGACGAGTTGAGTCAACTTACCCGATGCGGCGGAGTTGACTGGACGTAACCCGCCGACTCCCGACCCATGGGGCGGGGGGGGGGGGGGGGGGGGTCGTTTACATGAACCCAGTAACCAGTTTTCGACCCGATAACTCGCCTCATTCCGGCGCTGTAAGGATCATTTAAACGCCCCTAGAGTCAACTCAGTTCTACAATATACGTCAAAGGCGTGGAATGGATAGTGAGCGCCTCTGTCTAGGTGACTCACCGCAAGTCGAAAAAGTATGCAAAGTTGCAGCACGGTAATGCGGACGCCCCAGCGTATGTGACACACCACTCGCCGGAGATGTCGCGGGAGGGGAGGAGAACCACTAGCTCTAGAACAGGTGCATAAAAACATGAGCGCCGGCCCCCTTGGGCGGCTCGCCGCCCGCTCCAACTCCGGTCCACTCAGCCACGGACTCGCCGCAGGAGAAATCCGACAGCAGTGCCCCATTTCATAGCGGACTAGACAACAACAACAAGACCGGGCTTCGTCTTGCCACCCTGACTGTCTCCCTACGGGGCAACCGAAATCTCGCCTCGTAAGCACCGACACGCCAAACGTCTCTTGAATCCAGCGCCGAGCTTCGAGTGATTCAAGCCAGCTCCAGGAAAGGCTCCAGCCGCGAAATCGTCGCATCGTATCCCGTGCATGAGCCGCAGCGGCAGCAGTCTCCGTTTAAAGTAACAATTAAAATATTTCCTCTGTTTCTGAGTCTTGTGTCCCCTTTCACCTCAACTTGGTGTGCACCCTCGAAAGCGTCCCGCAACCCCGAAAAGGGCGTCAAAGTACCTTGGTACTAGATAGTAGAAGTTCTGTAAGAAGCACATCTGCCTTGTTGAGCACTAAGGTGTGTTTCTCTGATTTCCGCCAATAGCCGTTACAATCAAGGAATGTTAACTTGTCAATAAACTGTTATGTGAACGATACTCGATATCCTACGAAGGTCGGCATTGCAGATAATTATCATAGTGCTCCACTCGTCCCATCGCCTTTTTCCGAGCTCCTTTGAATCTGGCATTCTTTTATTTAACCGTCATATTTAACAAAATATTAGTATGTATTCGGTTACACGCGGCGGTTCCTGCCTTCGGCAGACGTAAGAAGTGCTGGCTTTAATTTTAGATCGCGATACAGACGCGCAAGCAACTGCTAACAAAGACCTTGATGGCATAGGTGAAAGGTAACTAGAAAAGGGGGGCTATTCACTTTTCATATTATCAGATATGTTAATCAGGTGCCGACCTTCTGTTCCGATTTCATAGCCGTGCTGATAATCTACCGGGCTACTGAATATCCATACTCCCCTGGGCACTAATATCGCTCATGCGTCTCTGGAAAGCGATCCAATGCGCGAGGCAACATTCGTAAAAAAATAATGGCCCTTCTCACTGTTCCTTCTTGGTGCAACTGCCAGACGGCAGCGCTCCTAGGACTTCTGCAGTATGGGCCTCACAAGTAAAGACACGCAGCGAAATCGCTTCTAGCTATGATTACTGTGATTACCTGGCCGCGCCGCCAGGAGTTGAGTTCAGTGGTTGTAAACTACTGGTGGGATTAGGCTTGCAGTTGCTGCCGGCAATTGCTCCACCGTAGCGACACTTAAATAGAAATCACAAAAACACTGTCCGCAAAAACCCAAATAGACACTCCTGAGGTCACCATGTGGAGGCCAAATCCGTGTCCTGCAGGTAAAGTAGAAGAAGGCGAGAAGCATCCCTTCTACTCGACTGGCTCCCGCGCGGGAAAACAGTGTCCTGAAGAGAACTGTGAGGAACTCCTGCCTTCTTGAGGGATCCGAATAACACAGCCCGTTCCAGAGTAAGCGTTGTTCACTACAAGTGTGTTCCAAGTTATTCCAGGAGTGGTCCGAATTGTGCCTCGCGTCCGTCAGGCCGAGTTACTGCGTCACGTCGCCCGCCCGTCGGCCAATGTGTACACACCGGGCAGTGGTGAAAAGGAAGAAAGCATGCCCTGTTTATGTCGATAACCGGCATTAGCCACTTTTCTTGTCGTCTGGTCGGCCTATATCCTCCCTTCCTGCTCGGAGCAAGCCATTAAGTTAACAGCAACACGCAAAGCCGGCCGGCTTCTTCGCGACCCTCTAAATAGCGGCCTGCATTCGGGATGATTGCTTTCGCCGCCGGCTTCGCGAAGGATGAGGCGTTCCGCGCGTGCGGCATTCACGTCTCGAAAATAGGAAAGTGATTCCCACATTGAATAGGCAAGCGTGCGTTCTAGCACAAGTGCGCGCAGGTCGTCCGGCAAGGAGGAAAACGAGTCCGTGACTTTCGCCGAAGGGGAAAAGAGGCACGCACGCATATTCGTGCGTGCTTGGCTAGTGCTTGTCTTTCCTACAGGTAAAATGTTTTGAAATGCTTTGTTGCTATGCGTGGGACCCAAGTTTCGTTTTTCAGATAGAAGACACTTGGAGAATCGTGTAGAGGTGAGTATAGCGAGGGAATGATGTTGTGCTCATTGACACCCTGGCCCATGGACACACACTGACGTCGGAGCACAGGACCCCATCGTTGTTTGCTACGCTAGACAAACTGAAACGTTGCTTAGTGCTTCCGACTTCCTACAGTACTTCAGACGGAGCCCTGGGGCTCTTTGGCAGCTTTGGCGCTTTTGGTGGAGACGAAAATCTAAAACGCCCTTGTGCTTGACGGCATAAGTGCACGTGAAAGGTGTAAATTAATCGGGAGCCTGGCGTCCCTCATAACCTATGTGCCGCATCGGTATCCCACAGGCCACTTCAGATGGTAATGTTGGACACCAGTTAGCACAGCGTTAGGAAATCGCTTTGCACCTGGTGCTAAAGTGGCACCTCAAAAGGCTACCGACAGGCATCTAATCCAAGATTAGGCGCTTTGACTGAATAGTTAGCTTCAATGTGGAAACAAGACGCAGTAGCGGTTGACGGGTTTCGGAAATTTTCTGGCGTAGGCCTGTGTATTCAATGTATTCAGCCTCTGTATTCAGAAACAGCCAAATTTAATTCGCCAGTGTTAACGGATAATAAGAAAAAGAGCCGAATACACCCAACCACATGAACACTAACAATATGGCAACACAGCATGGGATAAAAGCATGGACAAAAGTTTCCTTGAAAGGACCAATGAGACGACAGGCGAGGAATTGCTGCATAGTAGAAATCTCTAACACACGATTGAAAGGTCAGGTGAAAACAGATGAACGCATTAGCTTCTTTATTTTATAATTTGTATTTAGACACGCATTGACGCAAACGTATTTAAGCATGACGGCGCATTGAAAGCACGAGTTCTTTTACCATAACGAATGGCAGAGCGCGCAATAATTCATCTAAACTTCGGCCTGAGGCATCTACTCGGGGTATAGTCAACTTTATACAGTCTTGGCCACAAATGTTTGGGCACAGACGTTTAAAATAAAAGAGAACTAGAGCCTGGAAGCCTTACAAAACGAAACGTGCCCACAAATAATTGTACTGTCGTCACCACGCTTAACACGAATGCCGGAAAGCGTGGCCGGGAGCGGCTTGGACTGACGCCAGCGCCTCGAAGTGTTGCGCGCTGTTGCCTAGATAATATCTCAGTGTGTTTGCGGTGCATGAGGATAGCTGGCGCCCAGCTCTATTTGACTACTTTACTTCTTTCGCTTGTATCTGGCCGGCAAGGTGAGTGCGCTCACTTGACTTTTTCGCGACTTTTCTCTACTGGCCACGGCTCACGCGGGCGCAGAAAACACTTTGCGGTTTGTTCATCTCCAAGAAACGTTAAAGTTGGGTGGTTTCAGACCGCTCGAGCGCTAATCCAGGTCTGCCTAAAAGCCGGTGATCGAAAGGAATGAAGATTCGGAAAAGCAGAGCAAACGTGAGTTTCTGGCGTTTGTAAAGATTGGACAATAAATTTTCAAAACCGGTGGCATCGTTGCGCAGGTTTTTCATTACTCATATTTTAGAAGGGAGTGCGTCGCTGTGCTCTCGCAGGTTAGTGTCTGGCTTTCTGTTTCGCCCACGCTGCACTGGAGATACAATGCAGGAGCGTAAGAGCTGCTCGCGTCATGAGCAAGCAAGAGACGTCGATGCAATTCAAACTAAGATTTTAATGTCTGGCTATTAGCAAGAAGCGCAAACAAAAGCGAAACGAGCCGAGTTTGAGCACAAGCACAAAATTGGAATAAACCAGTCCTGGTTTCAAAGAGAAATAAACACTGGAGCACTTGACGGGAGGAAAAAGAGCAAAAAAGAACATACAACATGAAACAAAGAGCATTCTCCCTAACTGACAATCTAGTAGCGCGTGCTCCCGCCACGTGCGCTCTTCACGACGTCCATTCGCTCAGGCAAAGAATTGTAGAGCGCATTAACCACCTCTCTGCTCGCCCGCAAGAGCTCCCATTGTTCTTGTAGGGCAATCCAGAGCTCGTCCGCAGTTGTGCAACTCTAGCTAAAGCGCCTCGAAAGATTCAATTTCATCATGCCCCAAACATTTTCAGTTATGTTTAGATCGGGGCTACGGCTAGGCCACTCAAGCTGTATGATCGCTTGGCGATCTAGGAACTCCTGTGCAACTCGTGCAGTGTGGATATGGGCGCGGTGGTGCTGAAACCAGAAGAATCCCTCCGGATAGGGCCCATGCAGCACGTAGGGCATGAGGACATGCTCCAATGTGTCCACGTAGGAGTCTACTGTCATACAGCCTGGAATTCTGTGGATAGGTCCCAGGGCCTGGTAGCGGACCGCACCCCAAACGTCCACGGCTGTGTGTCCGTTTGCGCGCACTTCCCTGACGTACCGGTAATCGTAACTGATAAAAAATAACTTGTCCGCACCGCATGACAATAAAATTCACCAAGGACTTACCGGTAGTGTTCAGGACGCCAAAACATTTCGCGTTGGTCCCACTGCGTACAAAAAGTCGCTTCGTCTGTAAAATCGACGTATTCCCAGTCGTCCAACGTCCAGTCTTCGTATTCTTGAGCTAACTGGAGTCGCTGGCGGCGATGCTACGCTTCCAACCCTGGCTTCCCAGCTGCGACCTGCCTTTGGACGCCCGCTTCGCAGTCTTCTGCACACAGCGTCGGTACTAACTTGTAGCCCAAGCTCATCGCGTATTTGGCGCGTTGTAAGGAAGGGGTCATCGACTGGAGCGGCTACAATGAGGAGGTCTTCTTCTGGGGTTGTTGCCCGCTCTGAAATTGCGCGTGTGGCGTCATCTATCCGTTCTTCGTCTTTGAATGCCAAGACAATTCGGTTCATCATGGAAACTGGCCTCCCAACTGAAGCAGCGATTTCTCGCTGCGAAATTGTGCGGGCCATGTAAACTATAGCGAGGCGATCTTCCCTCGGTACTCTTCGCGGCATCTTTAGTACACACGGCTTAGATGCATAGCTTTATATTACCCTGGTCTAGCGTCATCCCAAACTATCATCAATTTCATTGGCTGTCGCAGCGCCTATATCGGTGTTAGTATTTTAATGATGTCTCATCTGGCTAGCTGGCTGAAAGCGGTTTCGTTCGTGCTTCCTTATCGCTTTATGCTTTCCTGCAATAAAGTACTAGGCTAAGTGGCACGAAATTCCCCGAACCGTAACCTGTGGTTTGTACCCTTGATGATATTCCTACACGAGCCAACGCCATTTTAAAGTATTTTTTCCTCTTCATACCAATCTTCGTGTAAAATCAAATGCCATGCATGCCACTTCAGAGTCACTTAGTAAAGATCACATCAAGAGTGCCCGGACAGGAGCTCGCGGCAACAGTTCACTTGGTTCGCAGAATATTCCAAACAGCAATTCATTATAAGCCAACCGGTATCCTTCGGCAACATATACAATTGGACTCCTTGCGTCTCTGGCCAGAGGCTTCCTAGTTTGCATAATAATGCCACCGCGGCATCCAATGTTTTTTGTGCTCAGCTGCATGCTCGGGACCGCGGCGGTCGTATTTTGTTGGATGCGAAATGCTATACGCACGTGTTCTGTGCAATGCCAGTGCACGCCAAACAACTGCAGGTGTGAGAAATTATCCGCTGCCCTCCAGGTGATATCCACAACCTGAGTCGCTTTGGTGCGGCATCCATAGCCTGAGTCGCTTTGAGACATTATATATCATAAATCCAAACCAAATTTTCCTAAAGAGTCAGTTTTTTATCCAAAGGGATGCTATACATAGCGTTTCTCGCTAATAACCGGAAATTAAAATCTCAGTTGGAATTGCATCAATGTGTCTTTCTTGCTAATGACACGAGCAGCTCTTACGCAGTGGATCTATAGGGCAGCGTGGGCGATACAGCCAGCCAGACACTAACCTGCGACAGCACAGTGACGCACGCTGTCCTAGAATATGAGAAATGAAGAACCTGCGCAACGATGCCACTGGATTTGAAAATTTGTTGTCCAATGTTTACAAACGCCACAAACCCACTTTAGCTCTGCTTTTCTGAATCTTCATTTATTTCGATCACCGGCTTTGAGGCCGACCTGGAAAAGCGCTGGAGAGGTCTGAAGCCACGCCAATTTAACGCTTTTTGGAGATAAGCAAACCGCAACGTGTTTTCTGCGCCCGCGAAACAGTCAAGTGAGCGCGCTCACCCAGCTGGCTAGATAGAAGCGAAAGAACAAGGTGAATAGTAAAATCGAGCTGCGCTCCAGCTATGGTCAGCCACCGCAAACATACCGAGATAATATCTGGGGAATAGCGCGCAACACTTCGCGGCGCTGGCGTCAGTCCAAGCCGCTTCCGGCCACGCTTTCCGTCATTCGCGTTAAGCGTGCTGACGACTGTACAACTCGACGACGGCGATAACTGCTCCCGGTCAGCGACGCCGAAAATCAGAATCAGTGCCGCTCTCGGCCGCGCTCTGTTTACAGGTGACGAAGAACTTTCGTCAAGGGGCACAAAAAGAACTCACAGGAATCGACAGGGAATGTCACGAAAAGATGGATGCGATTACGATTGTTCCAAAGAATCAAGGTAGCATCTGGATCGTGTGGCAAGAAAAATGATATGGCCCGTTCGAGCGCCGGAGAGAAGCTAAAAACAAAAAAGAAAATTACAATATACAGCTAGCAGCATGGCGAGGGCTTCCGGCCGTTGAGCTTAGCGCGTTTAAGCCGAGATAGATGCGACTTTTTTTTGGACGGTAATCGTGCGGCAGAAAACCTCGCGGCGGCGCGACGCCGTGTATCCCTCGAGGCGAAAGCAAATTTGATCAAGTGGCAAACACCAGTGAGCGAGGAGTTCCGTGAGAACAGCGACGCTGACCTTAGTGTTAAAATCACGAAAGAGTTCACTTCGACACCTGTGTAATAATTTTAGCATGCGTGCATAAGTATCTATACGGATTTGCGTTTTAGAATGTGTGCTGTCGCGCACCTTTGGACACCCGCTCAGCCACGGATACAACTGGCTGCGGTTTTCCTCGACACATTCCCTTCAGGAAGGAAACGCAGGCATTTCGATCCGAGATTCGGTCGTGTTCTGCAAGAAAAGCGATAGTTCATGTCTGATGAAGCGTTTATTTTCACGTTAAAAGAGTTGCCGTGTCGAAATCACTGTGTAGACCGTCAGCCATGGCGGCCATTTTTGCGGCGGTAGGCAGAGCCAGCCGAACCGGAAGAGCGGGCTTTCTGCGCTGCTTTTGGCTCGATTCCGCCGCCGCTTCCGGTCTCACCGGACGCCACGCGTCAATATCTGGCGGCCCCAGATCGTCGGCGGCAGGCGTTTTTCTCGACGTCGGGCGTCGAGCGCGCGCCTTTGGGCAAAAATCGCCCACTTGCTGCCGTTAAAACGCTCCACGTATTCCGGCCTTTCCGAAGAGGAGCATAAATACATGGCAATTTTTTTCACACTATCTGAGGTTTTTTATCGCGAACTGACATGGCACAACACACGGACGCGCCCAATTACAAGTTATCCTCCTTCAAAAGTCGGCTGCCGTAGTCGGGATTTGGTCCCGCGCGACCCTGGGATCAGCAGACCAACTCCAATGCTACTGAGACACTGCGGCGTGTCCCAAAGAAGCATCGATCCGATATGCTTTTAACGAGAACTAAATACGGACCAAAAAGTCAAATAATACAAACAGTACATGCAGTGCGTGTTAACTCACCTATTATGGCCATCCCACTGAATAAGCTATGATTAGGTTGGAAACAAGCACAGCGTGTTTGCTAAAGAGAAAGCCTCAGATAATGTGTTCCCTCGACAGAAAGTCTGAAGTACTAGGGTAAAGTATTTGCATAACATAGTTTTCTTTTGTTTTTCATAGAAAACCGCCAAACGATATTACCATAAATTAATATATACTACAATTGTAGGTATGAATCAGAGAAACTAAGAGAATTTGCCCAGTAAAACATTCAAAAGAGAGCTCGTAATTCTCTCAAACGTCTCCAGAAACAGCGGTATTGTTTGACGCGTCAAAAATTAGCAGAATATAGCACAGTGGTAAACGCAATTCTTACAAGCCAACTAAGTGTACATGCTAGTTTTTTACTTGTTCCCATTTGAAATAAGCCCGTATCAAAATGTAGGGGAGTATCAAGGCGGAGTGAACAGCTCTAATTCAGCCCCTGAAGAAATTTCGGGAACATTTCCCGTGTACCATCGCCGGACCGCATAAGACAGTCCGTCGCTATAAAAGCTCGGGCTTTCAGGATATGCCGGCCATGCTAGGAAACGCAGCAAGTCCAATTTTCTTTTTGCACTTCCACTTGCTTACAGCTAGGTTTCGTGAAAAAAAGTATGCAAAAACAGGCCACATAAATGTGAATAATTTCCAGCGAGGGCAGTACACTAAGCTTGAGTTTAACCATTGCAAACAATATGAGTAACACAAGATATTCTCTACCGCCGCGGTGGCTGAGTGGTTATGGCGCTCGGCTGCTGGCCCGAAAAACGCGGGTTCGATCCCGGCTGTGGCGGTGGAATTTCGATGGAGGCAAAATCGTAGCGGCCCGTGTACTGTGTGATGTCGTGCACGTTAAAGAACCCCAGGTGGTCCAAATTTCCGGAGCCCTTCACTACGGCGTCTCTCATAGACTGAGCCACTTTGGGACGTTAAACCCCCTAAACTAAACTAACCTAAACTAAACAAGATATTCTAGTCGGTTATATTATCCGCATAGATTTCACAATAAAATGAATTAGATTCTGTTTTTAGAAGCCAAAAAGCAATTGGAAAAAGGTATTTTCTTTGGCACATAACTCCAAGATGCGAGTTGTGCAGAATCTTTCTATGATGACTTCATTTCAGCAAGACTTTGCAAGTCCTCTTAGTATAGAGCTATTGAGGTTTAACACTCACTGTGTTGTTACTCTCCAATATATTTAGTCTGGGTAAAGGGTGGTGGACCTGAGGGTGCGGCGGATTGTTGTGATGCACTGTGAAAAGCGTTCAGATTTCACCTTTACTCTAAATGAGGTGCCAGAGGCACATTATTTTCATTAAGAGGTTTCTATTTCGGCATTTGACAACTGGCACAAATTTTAGCTATCAAGAAACCGTACGCTGCAGTAAGAAGTTGGATATAGGCAGGAAGAAGAATATTCCCTGCCTTGCGCAAGCATGAAGCATGCCCTTATAATTCTTTGCAAGCCCTTTTTCTGACGCTAACGCGCACTGTGTCATCGCTAATGAAGCACATTGGTTTGTATGTGACTGCTGGTTTTTCATGGTGTGTAGTAAATGACATGGAACACATTTCCCGAAAACTAAAATCAAAATGCTCAACCACATATGGTACCACTACAAACCATCACAGGAGATTTTTTTATCCAAATGAGAGCACAGATTATGGAAAATCAGTATCCGAATATGCGTGCACCAAGAACACATGCTATACAGCAGTGAATAGCCGTTGCAATATCGCCAGTCTTGTAAATACTTGGTCTGTGACGACCTTTACTATAGATGGGGTTTTGAGAACCTGGCTATTTCCAAATTCAAATAAGAAAGCATTCCCATGCCCACAGAGGCCTGAAGTTTTCCCTGGTGCAAAAGCTAGTGCCTGCTGAATATGATGATATATGAACTACGCAATATAATTGTTCATTTTCTAAGCAGCTTTTTCAAAGAAACGGTCCTTGCACAAACATGACTGATGTGACAAGCGTCAACAGAATCATCGAACCGGCAGCCAGGATTTCTGCGCATGCCCCGACGTCTGGGACGGCAGAGCACGTGGTTCACCAAGCCTTTAAAAGGAGCCCTGCATCTGCGTTCATCTTCAGTGGGCTCGGCAGCAGCGCATCGGAAACGATGTTCAGGAGCCATTTTTGCTTCATTCTTCAGGTTTGTTCTTATATGCCTACTAAATGCTTCCGCAGCGATAACCGCTGCCTATTGCTGCTGCCTTGCCCACTATGCATTGCGTACTTTTTATCTGATGTCCGGTCATTCACAGAAGATCTATTGTCATGCGGTGACATTGAATCTAACCCCGGTCCAACACAGGAGGATTTGTTGCTTCAGCTTGTTTCTGGCCAAACCAATATGACTGCCTCTATTAACCAGTTGCTGGAAAAACAGACTACGCTGGAGGATAAAATCGGAGGTTTATCTGTTCGCATTACCAACCTGGAAGACAAACTATCCTGTCTGGCATCTATAAGCAAAGTGGTCAGTGATCTAAAAGAAACGGTAGCTCAACTTGAGCAAGATAATTCATACATGCTAAAAAAAATTGATGATTTAGAAAACAGGAGTAGGAGAAATAACTTGATTGTTTATGGTTTGGAGGAGGGTGACGAAGAAACTCCTACCAGTCTTCAGAATGCGATCCGGAAAGAACTCTTTGAAGAAAAATTGAAAGTTGAAATCAATAGCATAGAGAGGTGTCACAGGCTGGGAAAAAAGAAGAAAGATCAAAGCCGCCCCGTAATTATGAAGTTTCAGGACTACAGAGAAAAACTTTCGGTGTTACAGGCTTGTTCGGGGCTGAAAGGAACCAAATTCTCTGTGGCTGAAGACTTTTCCAGCCGAGTTCGTGAAATTAGAAAAAAGCTGTGGCAAAGCTGTGCAGTGGAGAAGGCTAACGGCGCTAAAGCCAAACTGATATTTGATAAGCTGGTTATCGACGGTGCTATGTTCGGATGGGACGAAGTGAAGAATGAGCCCTATCGTATATCTAAAAAGAGGGAATGACAGACGCATATTATGAACAAAAGGTTCACACTGATAAACGTCAACTGTCGAAGTATTGTCTGCAAAGCTACGCAACTTGAGGGCCTGCTGTTGACGTATGATGTAGAAATCGCTGCACTCACTGAAACCTGGTTGGGAAAAAATATTTTTGACAGCGAATTCGTACCACAAAACTACAAAGTTTTTCGCAAAGACCGAGATGGAAGGGGCGGTGGAGTGGCCATACTGTTCAAATCTTCACTGCAAGTCTTTAGAATGCCAGATATTGACGATGTAGAAGGCATCTTTTGTAAATTTTACAAAAACAATGTTCGTTACGTTTTAGGAGCCGTGTACAGGCCACCCAATTCCTCTGTAGCACTCCTAGTGAATCTAAAAAAATATATTGAGCGCCATATAAAACAGAATGATAGGCTAATGTTGACTGGCGATTTTAATTTACCAAACATAGACTGGACTGCCTTTTCGCATTCTAATAACATCATTGAGCAAACTATGCTTGATATTTCTATTGCCTTTGACCTGCTTCAGGTAGTTAAAGATCCTACTAGAGTCCACAATGGTTCATATTCAATTCTTGATCTATTTTTTGTAAATGGTACTGTCAAAGAAAATGTCGAATGCTATGTAACGACCGGTATTTCTGATCACAAAGCTGTTGTACTGACATTGATAAATGCAAACTTTGATCGCCGAAATACTGTCGGTTTCTTTCCTAATTTTTCTCGTGCACATGATGAATCTATTCTTGATATGCTCGACTTTCATTATGACCGCTTTATGAATTTTAATGGAAATGTGAATGACTTATGGCTATTTTTCAAAAGTGTTGTCTTTCAGTGTATTGAACGCTTCGTTCCAAAAATTGCAAAAAAGTCCCCAAAATGTAACCCTTGGATAACACGAGAGACATTACGCTCACAACGAAAGCTAAAAAGAATGAAAAAAAGGTTAAAAGCAGGAAACTATTCCCAAACGATCATTGATGAACAAACAGAAAAACTCAAACAGCTGATTGCCCATGACAAGGAAAAGTACTTTTCTACTCAGCTACCTACCTTCATTAAAACATGCCCTGAGAAATTCTGGAGGCAGATAACTCCAGCTTCACGATCTCATGATACTTTCAAAGTAAATGGAATACGTGAGCGTGATGATGCTTTGGTGTCCACGGCTTTCATGACTACTTCAAATCGGTGTTTACGCAGGATGACAGCTCTCTTCCCTGCTATTCCGTGAATTTGCCTTCAATTCCTGATGTTGTGATTTCCGAGGCAGGTGTTCTCAATTTATTATTGAAGCTTGATGTAAAAAAATCTCCCGGACCAGATGACATTCCCAACGCATTCCTGAAGCGTTATGCAGAATGGTGTGCCAAGTACTTATGCATCTTATTTAACAAATCACTAAATGAAGGATCATTACCGGATGACTGGAGAACGGCAAGAATCAAACCAATTCACAAAACTGGAGACAAAGCATCTATTCAGAATTACCGTCCGATATCGTTAACATCTACAGCATGCAAGGTCTTGGAACACATCATTCATAAACATATAGCAGATTTTCTTGAACAAAACAATTTTCTGACTAATGCACAGCATGGCTTCAGACGAGGATTTTCCACTGCCACTCAGCTAGTACAAACTATACATGATTTTGCGCAGGCAATAAATGAAGGAAAGCCGACTGACGCTATATTTATGGACTTTAAAAAAGCATTTGATAAAGTTTCGCATAACAAACTTCTTCACAAATTAGGTAATGTACTAAAAAATGACAAATTACTTGCATGGATTACAGCCTACTTAAGAAACCGTCGTCAGTTTGTAGTAGTAAATAATTCCCCTTCCCCTCCAGTTCCTGTTGATTCCGGCGTTCCCCAAGGATCTGTTCTTGGGCCACTCCTCTTCTTGATTTTTAATAATGACATTGTCGATAACATCTCAGTTTCTGTTAGATTATATGCTGACGATTGTGTGTTATATGAAAAGATTACTACTACTGAGGACCAAGTACGGTTAAATAACGATTTCACTAAGATAATAACATGGTGTGACCAATGGCAAATGTGCGTTAATTATGATAAAACAGTGTTCATGCATATAACCCAGAAAAAGAAGCCTCTTTTGTTTAACTATACTGCTAAAAACAAAGTTCTCTCTCAAGTGAATACTTACAAATACCTAGGTCTGCGGATCTGCAATAACCTCTCCTGGACAGAGCACATTGACAACGTTACAGCTAATGCCCTACGCAAACTATTTTTCCTCCGACGTGCTCTGAAGCTCGGCCCCCCCAGTGTACGTTCACTTTCGTATAACACTATTATTCGCCCTATGTTAGAATATGCCGTCATAATCTGGGATCCTTTCACTAAATCTAACATTGCTAAATTAGACAGAGTCCGAAAGAAAGCAGCACGGTTTATTTACAATTCATATAACCGCACATCTATCACTGCACTTCTTAATCAAAGTGGTTTGCTTCCAGTCTCTCATAGAAATCGCATCTGTCGTCTAAAATTTTTATTTCAGTTAATCAAAGGTCAGTACAATATTGACACATCCAATATTATATCGTTCTCCTCAGGGTACAACACAAGACAACGCCATGATTTTACAGTAACACCATTAAACGCACGAAATAACACCTTTAAGTACTCTTTTTTCCCCAGAACGATTACAGACTGGAATAATCTAACTAATGATGCAGTAACCCAAACTTCACTGAAAAGGTTTGAAAGCCACCTTTAACTTTTTTTATAATGTCGTACCGCTACATTTCTTTGTTTTATTGTTTCTTGATCTTAAATTGTTGATCAATTGTTCTTGATTGTTTGCTTGTTCCTGAGGTCGTTTTTGTTGTTTCCAGAATTTATGTATTGTGTGCCCACCCCTGCGAAGGTCTTGTAAAAGATCGCAGTATCAATAAATAATAAAAAAATAATAAATAACTGACAACTTCCGTGTTAGCCAATTTGAAGCCAGAGAAGCATGAAAAAAATATAGAGGGAGGGAATTGACTGGATGAAAAATATGGATCAAGTGTCCAAAATATGACCTATAGCACTAATGCCAGCTTGACCTCTAGACAAGTTGGAATTAGGGATGCTGAGAGCCCCCATCATAGAGATTTGGTGCCCCATGGAATAATTTGCTGTTAGCGTCATGCCCTGTTTCCTCTTGCGCACTTAGTGATCAAATTAAAAACTTGTCAGTGCCACATGTGGTTAATAATAGACATGAAGCAGTCCTCACCGGAGGCCTTCCTCGTTACCTCAAGAAAGTCTTTCCTGTTTATTTCTGTTTTTTGCTCTGCAATCAATGATTCTATTTTGCTGTGGACTACCACAAATTTATTATGGATATTAGTAGCTGCTTTGCCTGATAAAAATAGACAGTTTCTGGCTAAGTCGAAATTTGCAGAGTCTAACAGTCAAAAAACCCTTAGTACTGAACGCAACGTTAATTTGCGGGAAAGTACACGTGTCCTCCTAGAAGCAGCCACATTTTTTCGCTTCAATTTAATTATCTTCTCTTTAATTCTATTACTTTACCTATTTGTTTTATTTCTTTGCACTTCAAAGGCTCTGTTATAGGCCCACACATTTCATTCATTTCCTTTATCTAGTCCTCAAATGCCCCTTGGACAGGGGTTTTACATGAGGGGTGGGCAGCCTCACAGACGATTTAAAGTGTGGGTGGCTTCACAAAGGAACATTTGCATTGGCTGTCCTGAAATTTGTCGCACTGGAGTGGTGAACCGCTCCTTCAGGCAGATCACTCCAGTCTTTCGCTGTTTGTGGAAAAAACGAGTGAAGGTGCGATGATATTCGCGCGTGCGGTGGGTATACAGACTTGGAATGACTGGTCCAGGATGAATGGCTACAAGGGATACTGCAACTTTACTAGATGCCCAGTATTTGATCGCCATACGTCGCTGCCGCATAAGGCTGGCTGGTGCAGCAAGAAGCTTGTGTGCCTCTATAAATGAAGGAGTTAGCTTTGCCTGGATGCGGCTGAAGATTTTAGTAATGGATGAGGGTCATATTCAACATACGCTTTTGTCGGGCTGTTTTCACAACCTATGTATATAAACGTTTTTTGTTTCCTGAATAATACTGCCACACTGTTAGCCATTTACTGGCGCCGCATGCGGTGCGACAGCACCCGCTGGTCTTTTCTTGTCTTCCCCGGCTCATGCGTTTGCTGCGTGTGTTTGCTTTGCTAGCCGTGGTGTGCCTTCTGCCCTTTCTGCCGGCTTTCGGTGGCATTTTGGGCCAGGCTCTGTGTAGTTTCCCAATATACGAAGAGCTCCCGGGAGCCTCCGACGATGCCTAGCTACACCCCGTGGACACGACACCTGTCTATAAGGCAAGGCGCCGCTTGCGAAGATTGGATCCTGAGTTTCGGCCCCTGACGGCACTACCCCGCTCTGTGACGTCCACTGCGGCAAGCTAAACCATCCAGAATTCCGTCAGGTCTCTACTGCTGCTTCTTCATGCGCCTCGCACTCCCGCATCATTTCATGGCGACAAGTTCGAAGACGTGGAAGACTGGTTGGCCAGCTACGACCGGGTCGCTGCGTTTAATCTGTGGGACGAGGATTGCAAGCTACGCAATGTTTATTTTTCCTGGAAGACTCCGCCAAGACGTGGTTCGAAAACCACGAGTCCGCTATCCCCACCTGGCGAGAATTCCGGCGACAGTTGCTCGATACCTTTGGCCGCAACGAACGGAAGGAGCGAGCTGTAGCTGCCCTGCAGTACCAAGCGCAGCGGCCAAATGATATCGTCGCCATGTTCGCAGAAGACATACCGTGGTTCTTCAACCGCTCCAATCGTTCAATGTCTGAAGCGAAGAAGGTACGTCATCTTATGCGAGGAGTCAAAGGGCAGCTTTTCGTAGGACTTGTGCGCAACCCTCCTAGCACAGTGGTTGACTTTACTCGGGAGGCGACAAGCATGGAGCGCGCCTTGCAAGATTGGTTCCCGCATTACGGCCGTCCGGCGAATATAACTGCTCTGGACGCCTACATGCCGCAACACGGCACCGCGAGTGAGGCCCTCCGTGAGCTTGTCTGCAGCGTTGTGCACGAAGAGCTACAGAAGCTTCGCCCTGTTGAGTAACATCCTGGTGTCGGAGGCATCTGGGATGTCATTCGTGACGAAGGCCGTCGATCGGTGCAGCCAATGGCCTGTCCCCAGCAGCCGCCTGAGCCGCATGTCATGACGTACAGTGAAGCGTTACGCAGCTCTGCGCCAGCACCACCGGCGTTTTACTGTGCTGCTACTCCTGCACAGCATGAACGCTTCTCGACTTCCCCTGCTCTCTCTGACGCACGACCACCTCTCAGCAAAGCACACGCGTGGCGCACATCGAACAGCCGGCCCTTGTGGTTCCACTGTGGTGAAGCCAGCCACATACTGCGCCACTGCTTGTATCGTCGGATGGGCCTGCGAGGGTTTTCACAAGTCCACCTCGGCCACGCTTCGGTGAACGACATCGAGCAGCACCTGACGGCCAACGTCCCCCCTGCGCCTTCGCTGAGCGCCCGTCCAGGTCGCCGTCGCCCCATCGGTTCTATTCCTCAGATCGCCAGCCGTGCATCCTGCATTCCTCTAGTTCACGCCGGGAAAACTGAAGACGATGACCTCCGGGGGTAGGGCTTCCATTGCTCCGCAATTTCTTTATTCTCTTGACCTCCGCAATGGGTACTGGCAGATTGAGGTGGATGAACGGGACCGCGAGAAGGCAGCGTTCGTTACTCCCGAAGTGTTGTATGAGTTTAAGCTGCTCCCTTTCAGCTTGTGTTCCGCTCCTGCCACCTTTCAAAGAATGATGGACACTGTCCTCGTTGGCCTCAAATGGCAGTCCTGCCTCGTCTACCTTGATGATGTTGTCAATGTTCTGCCACCTACGACGAGCATCTCTAGCTCTTGACTGCAGTACTGGCGGTCATACGATCGGCCGGCCTCTCGCTCAAACCAGAAAAGTGCCACGTTGCGTTCCAATGGCAGAAGTGAGCGCTGAAGGTGTTAGCCCTCACCCCGACAAGACGGCTGCCGTCGCTGCGTTTAAGACGCCCACTGATAAGCGTGCTGTGCGACGTTTTTTGGGTCCCTGCGCCTATTACCGCCGTTTTGCGCGAGACTTCTCCCGACTAGTCGAGCTTCTAACTCGCTTGACAAAGGACGAGCAACCTTTCTTCTGGGCCAAAGAAGAGCAGAAGCCCTTCGACGACCTCAGGAACCGCCTCCAAACTACGCTGATTCTTGGCCCTTCGACCAGGAGGCGGACAGGGAACTACACACCGATGCCAGCAACGTCGGTCTGGGTGCCGTCCTCGTTCAGTGACAAGATGGTGTTGAGCGCGCGATTGCTTATGCAAGTCGCACTCTGTCGCGATCTGAATTATTCTACCACGAAAGAGGAGTGCCTTGGGTGTCGGTTGGCTGGCAACGAAATTTCGCCCTTACTTGTATGGTCGCCCATTTAGAGTCGTGAACGATCACCACTCGCTTTGTTGGCTCGCGAACATTACAGACCCATCGGGGAGGCTAGCGTGTTGGAGCCTCCTGTTGCAGGAATTAGATGTTACCATCGTGTACAAGTCTGGCCACACAGCGACGCAGATTGCCTGTTCCGTGCTCCTATCACGTACACCATTGCTGACACGGAAGACGATCCAGATTTTCTTGGCGCTTTAACCACGTCCGTCCTTGCTCTACAACAGTGAGATGACGCCGAGCTAGGACTCCTCATAGAGTACTTCGAAGGCCGCACCTCGTCGCCGCCCCGCTCCTTCACACGTGGGCTATCGTCGTTCTGATTGCGGAGGTGGCATCCTCTATAAGAGAAAATATGGCCCCACGGACACTCCATACCTGCTCGTGTTTCCAACGGTGCTTCGAGAAGTTCTGTGAGCATGCCACGACGAGCTTTCTTCCGGTCACCTTGACTTTTCTCGCACGTTGGCGCGGATACGATAGAAATATTACTAAGCCACGGCTTGCTACAGTTGTCCAGCACTACGTTAAGTTTTGTCGCGAGTGCCAACGTCGGAAGACACCATCTGTGAAGCCGGCCTATTGAAGCCCACTGATCCGCCTCGAATCCCTTTCCACCAGGTCGGCATGGACTTGCTGGGACCATTTCCGACATCATCATTGGGCAACAGGTACATTATTGTTTCCACCGACTACCTCACCCGGTATTGGGAGACGAAAGCCCTTCCATGCGGCACCGCCCCGGAAATTGCGAACTTTTTCATTTTTAACATTCGTCCGTCACGGTGCCCCTGTGGTAGTTTTAACTGATAGAGGCACGGTTTTTACATCAGCCTTTACGTTAGGCGTTAAGTTAGGCGTCCCAGTGTCACCAGTCCCAGTGGGACCACTGCCTACCGTCCTCAAACAGATGGTGACTAAGCGCCTCAATAAGACCATTGTGGACATGCTTTCCATGTACGTCGACACCGACCATAAGAATTGGGACCAGATCTTGCCTTACGTCACGTTCACCTATAACACTGCTTTTCAAGAGATGACGCGCTTCACGCCGTTCCGTTTGGTGCACGGTCGCGAAGCCACGACTATGCTGGACGCAATGTTACTGCAAGACGTTGCACGTCCCTCTGTGGCTGGCGCTGAAGAGTTCGCTCGGGACGCAGAAACCGCCCGCCAGCTAGCTAGACAGCGTACCCGTAACCAGCTAGAAAGCGATGCTCAACGTTACAACTTTCATCACCGGGTGGTGCTTTACCACTATGGCGATCAAGTTTGGATTTGAACCCCAATTCGTCGTCGGGGTCGCTCCGAGAAACCTCTGCGCTACTACTTCGGCCCCTACGAGGTACTGCGCAAAACATTAAATACAAAATCTTCCCGCAAGAGACTGTTCGCTCCTCCAGGCGGCAGGCGGCATCCGAAATCGTCCACGTTGCCAGGATGAAGTCCTACCACGCCCGGTTGGACTTAGTCTGGCAAGTCCGGCGCCACAGACTTTATTATGGCTTCCCGTGATTCCGCGGCATCGGGGCGATGCCCTTTCCAACAGGACGGGCAATGCCACACTGCTAGCTGTTTACTGGCGCCGCCATGCGGTGCGACAGCACCCGCTGCTCTTCCTTGTCTTCCCCGGCTCGTGCATTGGTTCGCCGAGTGTGTCTAGTTTTGTATTCCTGGTGTGCCTTGTGCCCTTTCTGCAGGCTTTCGGTGGCAATGTGCAGTAGTAAGTGCAGCATGTGTCCGTAGTCTTGTGCTCCTGCTATTGTGCGCGGTTCGCTTCACCATGCAAGGAAACCAACTAGCTTGAGCTATCGTTAATATGTGATCCTATTACTAATTTAATGTGTTTCTTATTCAGTGGTGCAAGGGCCTGAGACGGTGCGCCAAGTTTTCAAAAGCGGAGTGTTCAAAATATCCTTGCAATAAGGTGAGCTTGTTTTATAGAGATGTGCAGCTTTTTTTCCCAGTTACGTGATATTGGCCTAATTCAATACTGCACTGAATTTGGAGCTCTTTATGCATTACGTATTCTTCTGCACAACTGCCTTGTTACCTTACTCAGGTGTCACTTGCTCCGTAGAACTTGAATCTATATATACAAGGATTACAGCTCCCAAGAAATGCGCTTACAAGTTGGAGGAAGAACAAGACTCCTTTAAATTAAAAGTGAATGTCACTTTTGCTATATGGCACAATCAAGCAGATGTTTTGCCTAACAATCCGTATTCAGTACTGCCGCGGCTCACAGGGTAATTATGTAACTTATTTTTCTCCAATTGACGGCGGCAAGGGGGTTGGGAGGGGTGGGAAAATTTGCCAGCCACAGAAAAACCAGCCGAGCGCTTCGATCGGACCCTGGCGAAGAGTACTACGTTTCATATGATAGTGCAGCTCGCTGCCAGTGCCCCCTCGCTGCTGGTATATGAAGCTGTCACCGCTGCGTATTGTCTGCTTATTTTTTTGAAAAGCAATATTGCCACATAGTCACATGCATGCGTACCCAACATTGCACGCCTCCCGCGTGTCACGCTATCCCACCACAAATTTCCAGGCGCCGTCCTTTGGTTGTCCGCCGAGATCGGTTCTGAAAAGATATTTTCTACAAGAGATGAAGTAAACATGCGGAGAACGGAGGCAGCACCGGCCGACGCAATGGCTGCGTGAACATGCTCCTTAGAAGAACGACATTCTCTTGCCTGTTGGCTACACAGAGTTGAAACCGGCGGCGAAAGTAGAGACGGAGCAGCACCATAGCTGCATAACGGTACGAACATTACAGGCAGGATTAACAGTCAACTCGAACGTTCTTATCGCTGCTCGGCCACAGCATGGTTTTGTCAATAGCGCACATGTAAAAAGCTAACACGCAAGCAAGAACAACAACATAAAAAAAATTGCGCTGAGAGAAGCAAATATCCATGCAAATATCGGCGCGTAACTATCGCAGCGGTGGTTAGCGTTGTGAACTTCCGCTTAGCAGAGCAGATGAGCCATTTTATGACACAAAAAGATATTTTCAAAAAATTTAAGATTATAATTTCTTCCATAGCTCAGTACACGCAATCTTTCTGTAGTCAAAGGCCAATTTTTACGCTGTTTCCTTCAAGTATTTTGAGCCCTCGTACGAAAGCAGCGCTCACCTACGCCGTCTGTGCTACGCAGCCCAAAGCAGAGGCTGTCAAACGCCGAAGCTATCCAAAGCCGAACTGCCTTTTTTAGCTGTGTTATTCACTGTTTCATTCACGTTTCTTTTTATATGTGTTGGTGCTGTTTACTGCAACGCCTGTAAGGGGACAATTTTTTTTTACGCATTTCATTAATTGACTTCGCCGACGTGCCCTTGTGTGTACAGAGAAACTGCAGTTCACATTCTTTTTGCAAGCGACAAAACGGTGAGTGACTAACAACTGCAGCCCTTTAGGCCTTAATTAGTCATCATGTAATATACTCGGCTTATTAGATGACGAAAAGATGACTCCTACTCAGTACTTGCTGCTAACCTCTTCTAGCGTATAATGTAGGCCGCAAATTTCGGTAATTGCGGCGACTATTACGTTGCTCAACTTCTTGCTTCGTGCAAATTGCTGCAGCCTTCTATATTTAAAGCAGTCAGGACAGTGTTAATGGTCGCTGTTTCTTTGTGCGCCCTCAAGGAAACCCGCCAATTTACCCTGGAAAGGCATCTGGTTTTTTCCGTGAAGTCCTCTGGTTCTATTTGGAGAGTACTGTTGCAGGATGAAAACAAATTAACTCTAAGTCGGTGCTTGTTCGGTCCTTTTCACTGCTCTCTGTTTTTTGTGCTGTTTTTCTCATGCAACATAGTTGATCACTGGGTAGCCCTAATATTAGCCCTGCTGAGGTGTGTTAAGGAGCTGCACTGAGGGGTGCTCACAATACGAGTGTCGTTTTCACTGCATTCCTGTCGGCACCTGTTTCTTCAACTTGCGCTTGTACCACACAGAAGCCCTTCAAACTCAAAATGCTTGATCAGAGCAATTTTTTTTTGTTTCAGGAATGCTGCTGAGGAGCTTGCAAATTGATTTGCCTTTTATTGACGGTTACAGAGTAACTTAGCAGGCATTTTGATTTTGCTTGTGTTAACTATTGAAAACAACGGCAAATTCAGCACAGCACTGTTGAGGCTGCCACCTGTGAAGCCAGGATTTTCCAATGACATATTGGGAGTGCGTTTGTGGTTTTTTACAGATATTGCTGTGTTTGTGATTTGGGGTAACTTGTGTTGCTGTCAGAGTATGCCTTCACTGAAAACCTTTCTATGCACATGTTCGCTAATAGGGATGGTATCAAGGATGGACCTTGGCTTTGCGGCAGTGTTGCTGGAAAGTAGGTGGTTTCGAACATGTGGGGTTTGTCGTCATGTAATACTGCTGTGCCCTAGAATTAAGTACTCCCTTGGAGGAAGAGCTACAGCCTTGCCACTTCCTTGCTCTAAAGGATGGCCAACCTTAGGGAATTTTTATTGAGTTGTTGAGAACGATATTAAAATATGGAAATGTGAGCATAAACCTGGCACTCTTTGCACACCATCTTATACACAAAACCATTAATACTGATGTCAAATGGCAAATTTCAGTTAGCAATTGATGTCAGGGCATTGGGGATTTTCTGTTGCTTTTCAACTTTGGGCTCTTTGGTAGAATTTGTCTCGTACTACTTAGAAAACTCAGCATTGAGAGGCTCCAAAAAGTCCCTTGGTAATCTGTGCGAAGCCAGGACTACCCCACTGCAGGAATGTAATACATACCGCGCTCTATTTTGCTGCCATGCGAAACCATTCATTGTTGTCAGTCAACACACATTACTTCGTTTCGAGTGCTGACCAAAATTTCCTAACCCCTCACATTTTGCCTCCTTGGTTCTACTTGCTTCCGCTTCGTCGTGCCTAAATGGTGCAAACTTTGTTTTTAGAACTCATTGTGAACCAATATTCATCTTCCACTTGTGTCTCAGTCTTGCGGCCAACTTTGTTTTTTTTTGTGGTTTTGGTGCATCCATCGTTTTTTTCTGTCTTCAGGGAAAAGGCAGGAGACGCCCCTAATAAATGCGATGGAACAGAGAACTTGACAGACAGCTACGCTGACAACCACCAAAAAAAAATTGTTGCTACCGGCTGGCCGCATATATAAAGCTGAAAATACTGTGCTAATTGAGCCAACTTGTAGTCTCTGTGTAGTCTCTGTGGCGGCGTTCATTCGGCTGATGATGCTGGCTGTCCCAAACGTTCACATGAGCAGAATGCTTGTGGACATCATTAAGCAGAGAAGGTGCTCTAGAGCTGATGCTTATGCACAGTTAGACTGGAAGAGGCGTTCTTATGTCGGTCTGGCTAGGTCATGTGGGTCTGAGGCAGAGGCGTTGCTGACAATGTCTGCGGTGTCAGTTGTCGAGAAGGCGCTTGCAGGTTTTGTGGACCGTATGTTGACTACCTTCAGTGAAGCTCTATCCCAGGTCATTTCAAGTCAGGTTGCTCATTCAATGGTTGGTCTTCCCGTTCCGTCAGCTAGTCCATCCCGTAGCCTCTATGGTGTCTCTCCCATGGCTCCTATTCCTGCTGCGTCATCGTCTATGCCTGCATACGGTGCCGTGGATACCAGCCTCTCTACCGTTTGCCATACGGATGTCGAGATGGCGAATCCTTCCCAGAAGCGTTGAGGTCCTTCTTCTCCGTCGAAGTCTGCCCTCTGAAGCAACAAAAGCCAGAACGGTTCCCCCAGTAATCCACATAAAAATGATGTGTTAAAGGAGGCTGTCACAGCCTCTCTGCTTTTACCGTAACAATTGCGTGCTTAAAAGTAATACATTTGAATTGCCGATCAGTCGAATACTCTTTTCATGATTTACAGAACCTTGTCTCACAATTCGACCCAGACGTAATTTTACTTCAGGAAACTTGGCCTACTCATCTTAGGTCATTTTCTCTAAAACATTTCCCAGTATTCTGAGCCGATCGCAATTGCGGCAGGGGTTGTGGCTTGTTAACATTTTTTTCTTCTAATTTTTCATCGGGCTCATGTGTCACACCGAATTCAAATACCTCACTACGAATTGTTGGCTGTTGATACAGCGATTTCACAGTGTGCTCCCCTTACCGTTGCTAATGTTTACTTTCCTTCAGGTGTCCACAGCAGAGATCTTTTAAATGTTCTTTTGCGTTCTAATATTAGAGCGGTGATTGCTGGTGATCTCAGTTCTCATCACGTATTTTGGGGTTTTCATGCTGATGCAAGTGGACAGGTTCTTTGGCCATGAAGTCAGCAAGGAACGTGCGTTGTTGTAACAGTCCAGGAGTTGCATGCATTCATACTCTCAGTGTGTCATCAAATTAACATTGGCAGCGAACGGGGTGCCGGTTTCTTCGTAGTCTACAGTGGATTGTGGTAATTCAAGTGATCATTTTCCGGTCACTTTCACCATAGTAGCTTCTCCCCTTAGGGCGACTGCTTCTCCCAAAAGTTCGTAAACCACACACTTTCTAAAAACACTTTTGCAATCCTCTCTCTCCTTCATTGCGTCATCTGATAACTTGGATCGCGCTCAGCAAGTTCTGTATTCCTTGTTAGGGGCCTCTGAGCGTTTCGTGTGCACGGTGCAATCTAGGGTCAAAAACAAACAGCTTTCCCTTTGGTGGAATGATGAGTGCGAGGGTGCATATCGAATTAGAAAAGCTGCCTGGAAAAGCCTCTCTCATAATCACTGCCCACGGAATTGAATAAATTACAATTTCTTCGAGGCTTCATTTAAAAGGACCATGGCAACGCCAAGAAGGAGTACAATGCAAATTTGAACAGTTATCTATCAAGCCCAAATAACTTAAAAGCTTTGTACCGATTCATGCAACACAATCATATACGCCGTCCACTCATTTTACACAGTCAGTGATGTTACCACCCCAGGATGGGAAAAAAAAACTTGGCCAGATAGCACTAGGCCTTGCTCTGCGCTTTCAAGCACGGTTGGTGGTTCCATTCGTCCTGCCCCCTCCGCGCGCAGACTTTAGTGCGGTTACACCCTCTGAATTATTTTTAATAGTTACTGGCCGCAAGCCTGGAGCTCCCGGATGCGATGGGGTCTCTATCGGTATGTTGAAGTCTCTAGTGGACGAATTTACCTCTGAGGTATTGCATATCGTTAATGTGTCCCTGGAGTCAGCTTGGCGCCCTCCTGAATGGAGAGTTGCGAAAATGAACTTACTTCTCAACAATGCCAAGAAGGGTCTTGTAATTGATAACATTGGCCGATATCCCTCTTGTCTGAATTTGTTAGACTTATTGAACGCATTGTTCACAGCCACCTTACAGATCACGTTCTTGCAATACAAGCCTTCGGTGCTTCTGAAATTGGGTTTCGTCGGGGGTGCTCCATTTGGACTGCACATTTAGATTTGGAGACCAAAATTAGGGTTTCAATGGAGAAGATAGAGATCGCGGATTTTGTCACCTTGGGTATGGCTAAAGCATATGACAGTTTAGAGCATTCAATGCTATTGAACAAGCTTGACGAAATTCGGCCACTTTTTTACATTGTTGCATAGGTGCAGGAATTCCTACAAAAATAGACGTTTCTTCTGCTCTGATGGTTCCTTTGCTTCCGAAACCTTTTCACAGATTAGAGGTGAGCCTCAGGGATCAGTTCTGTTTCCTATACATTTTAACATACTTATGCGGGACATACCAATTCAGGGTGACATTAAAGTGTATGTGTATGCGAACGGCATCGCCTTCTTTGCTTCGGTTAGAGACATTCATTCACTCTACCAGCTATTGCAGGCCTACCTCAATACCCTGGAAGTTTGGCTCGGCAAGTTACATTGCATTCTCAGCGTGAACAAATCTTCTGTTCTCATTTTCCTTCCAGCGTTGGCTGTGTATATCTATCTACTGTATTGTTACCCCAAATCCCACAAGTTGAGTCCTTTAAGTACCTAGGTGTAATATACGACCCTCATCTAGACTGGCGACCTCATATGAGAAGTATAGCCCTCAAAGGTGAGCGAGCTCTCGGTCACCTGACGCGAATCAGCGATAAGAAATTCGGTATGGGCAGAGACAGTCCCTTATTTCTCTACACAACTTACTTAATGCCAATTTTGGAGTTCCGTTGCGTTCTGTTCTTCGGTTGTCCTTGATAAAAAATTCAACCTCTTGTTTTTTTGGATAGGCACGCCCTACGGCTTTGCCTGGGTTTACCAAAATCAGTGGCAAATTGTGTCTGCTTTCTGAAACCTCGCATACGGGACTAGAACTCTGGCTTCCAGCTTCTAACTGTGCGCACCTTTTTACGGGGGCTTGAGGCAATGCTTGGAGTGGCGCCTACAATTTTTTTTTACTAACCCAGCTTTGTTTCTAGACAAAGAAAGCTCTTGGCATCAGGTGGATTCAGCACAGCTAAGAGCGCTGATTTATTACGGCGAATGCATTACTAGCCCCATTACGAGTAAAGCTGGCGGCGTATGCATGTTAGTGTGCGTACTTGCAGATGGTGCAGAAAATCCCAGTGATAGCAAGAAAAATTGGGTGACGTCATTCACTTTCCATAGACGCACACAGTTATCTGAGCGCCGCTATTTAAAACTGTCATATCCATTGTTTTTGTTGTTGCGACTGCAGGAAGAATTAAAAGGAAAGTGCACGGGTTAATCACTCGCACAAGCCGAGCCACAATCGCTGCCACGTGCAGACAGCAGAGAGTTGAAAAAGATAGGAGAGGAAACACATCCATGTCAATTCCAACTCATTAAGAGGAAGATCGCTGTAACTTCAGTCTTGAGAAAGGACAGGCGCTGTCCGAAACGTCGACACAAATAAAAAATAAAGCTCTTCCTAAATGAAGCGCTTTTCAACTTTGCTTATTCCCCTCCTACTTTTATATGGCGGCACTTCCAATCTGCTGGAACGCCAGGAGTCCAGACTCGGCATGGTGCAGCGCTCGGCGAGCTATAACAACACACACAGAGCCCTGCCTTTTTCTCGCAAGTCGTTTTTTTTTTCGCCTCAACCTTTTCGCCTCCCCTTTTATATAAATAAAACTGATTGAACGCCGCCTGCGTGTTGTCGTGGCCTGCCTTCCTATTTGGTCAGATGCCTTCATATTCTCCGAGGGCTGTTACACTTTCACTGGCATGGGTGTGTATGTGTTCGAAACACCTGCTTCCTGATGAATTTTCTTCTTGCACTAACTAGGCTGCACCATTTGTGCTGCATGAACTTTTCTTGCTCATGAAGTTCAAGACAGTGCCAGTGGATTGTTCTTAACATCTGGCGTTTTTGCATATACAGTACGATCCTTACTTTTTGCTTTTAACTCAGGTTTGAATATCCTAGAGAATGATTCTCAATAGGCGCGTGTATAAACATGTGACACTTTAATGCAGGAATGCATTTAACGGGCACTTTTTAACTCCTATTGTCCGCCACAATTCCGTCCACCAAGGCTACAGAACATCCTTGGGTGCCCTGGTGAGGCTGAGGAACTTCAAAAATTCTGGCGTGTTGTATTCCTTGAAATATCGTCCAGTGAAACAGTACTAACTGCGAACGGTTCTTTCTAATTACTACCTACAATAACGACTTTACAAGGCACAAGATCGTTAGTCTGAGAGTTTCTAGCACGTACGCCCCGGCGCTAAGGATTGCTGTCGCAGGGTAGTAAACTGCCGTCCAAACAAAAATCTCCGCGGTGGCGACAGATGGCGACACTTGTCCGCGAGGTTGCCCCTAAAATCTGGTATCTTGGTACCAATGAGCGCCTGTGCACCGTGAAGTACATCTTTGCACAACACGTCGATGTAACCAGCATGACCTATGTCTTACGTCAGTTACCACATGCCGTTACTCGCTGTGCTGCGTGGCAGCACAGACCACACTCGTGATTAAAAGCAAGTTCCCCAAAAACTGTACTTTGTTTATAGCAACAGAACATGGATCATCGCGCATGCATTCCTGGAGTGGAATCATCTGGGCGAAGCACGGAGTAGACCGCTAATTTTCATTAAATTCGAATGTTTGTTACAGACCTGAATTGAAAATAGGATGTTCCCTTAGAGTGCGGATAGCAGTCGACAATGTGGCGCCACCCAGTCTGAACAAGTGAACCTACAGAGAAGGTGTGTTGTGTTACGTTGGGTAGGGTTTAGTGACGCACAAGCAAATAAGGCTATCATGCGCCAAGCTCAAGGTATAAGGAATCGTGTTCTGCAGATTTTTACAAAGATAAAAAATTATGGCGGTGTAGAAAGCTTAAAAATTCATTTCCTTCTGACTGGTATCCAGAGCAAAAACAAGATTTATAAATGGCTAACAGTAAAAGTTGCAAAGGAGGTCAGGTAGCCTACCTTGGATGGGCAAGGATGAAGGTTCCTAACCAATCAAATAACACAACCTCAGCCCTTTTCTCCGGAATGAATTAGTGGTTGAGGTGTACTGAAATGCAAACAGACCAGTGGGTAAAAAAATTTAGTCTCTCTTGAGAAATCTAGCTTCTTTTAAGAAAGCTAAAACACACGATATATCCATAATTACATCATCTCCTAAAAGCAGTGCAGGATGAAAA
This sequence comes from Amblyomma americanum, assembly GCF_052857255.1. Classification (NCBI taxonomy): domain Eukaryota; kingdom Metazoa; phylum Arthropoda; class Arachnida; order Ixodida; family Ixodidae; genus Amblyomma; species Amblyomma americanum. The sequence continues at coordinate 491,591,826 of NC_135497.1, read as the reverse complement.
GGATTGCGTTCGTTATGAAATTGAGTAAACTAATTTTTCTGAAGTTTCGCACAAGAGTATAAGATGTGGTTAATTGTAACTTCGTCTTCGCATTCTCCGCGAACAGGTTGATCGTTTGTCAGTAGAAAATTGTGTGTGAGGTTCTTTTGTCCTATACGAAGACAGCAGAAAATCACTTCCTTAAAACGTTCCTGTTGGGTGCAGGACTTCCATTCACTTATAACTGGTTTAACACTGCGTAGTTTGTTTTTACTTCGTTGTTCCACCCGAACTGCCATTTCAGTCTTATGTTACGATGTATTAAGTTAATGCAATCTTTTTAACGGGTTATTTACTTTCTTGACATGCTAGTCACGTGCTTGAGCAGCGCATAAGTCTGCTCTCTTGTTGCCTGTAATTCAGATATGACTCTTTACCAAGCAGAGTTTTAGGTTTTTTCCTTTAGCTGTGGCTATTATTATGTTGTGTATGATATCCTCAAGTATAGGAGTGACTGCATTTCCAGAGTGGAGAGCTGTAAGTAAAGTTAAGAAGTCTGTGTAAATAATACTGTTTGTGTGGTTCTCTTTTACTATTTGTTCAATGGCTACATAGATGACGTAACATTCGGCAGTGAAGATTGATGCACACTGTGGTAGCCTCACTATATGATTGCAATTTCCTTGTACCTCCGCACTTCAACGCAAAAATCTGTTTTTGAGCCATCTGTATAAAAAGCTGTGAGACTGCCATAGTTTTCCTCGAGTGCAAAAAAATTCTAGTATTATATGCTGTTGTGAAGTTTGTTTTTTCTGAAAGGTGTAAGAGTGAGATCACAGATTTCCGGGAAACTGTACCATGACGGCAGTGGATCTCGTCTTCCAGCAATTCTAGGCAATGTGTCCAGTACGACAAGATTTTGGCACATCTCTTCAAAACGCAACAGCATGTGGCCTGGTACTTTGCGGTATGTAGAACAGTATTCTGGATAGGCACTTTGTGACTATTTGTTCAGAGATGCCTTTAGGTAGTGAACGCATTTTTAGCATGTAGGAACACGTGAGCATCGTTCTTTTGTCGGTAAGAGATGGTTCGTTCGTTTCTACATATAGACTCTTTATGGGCGAAGTCCTGTATGTGACAGTGGAAAGACGCAGGCCTAAATATAGCCGTTTAATGTACGATGGTCTCGCTGACCCACACACTATACATTCGTAATCCAGGGTAGAGCCTACTACAGAGCGGTAAATTTGTAAGAGGCATTTCCTATCGGCTCCCCAGTGTTTTCTCGACAACACTTTGAGTATGTTCAGGGATCTAGAAGCTTTCCTTTTCAACTCATTTATGTGAGACAGGAAAGTGAGCTTCCTGTCAAATGTTATACCTAGAAATTTATGTTCATTTTTCACTCGTAACTATATTTACTTCAGGTGTAGGGCGGGAGCTGTACGTATGCCTCGTCTGAGTGAGAACAGAATTTCCACTTATTTTTGTGGGGAAAACAGGAAACCATTTCTGTCCGCCTATAATGCCAGTTTTTTGTTATTTGTATTTGTCTTTCGCATGTTGATACATTGGAGGATGTACAAGCTATATGAAGGTCGTCTACATAGACTGAGTACATAACGGGCATTGGGAATATGCTTCTATAAGACCTCATTTTTACAACAAAGAGAGTAGCAGTGTTGTAGGTGTTACCGAAAAATGTAAATAAACACGTTACTTGTTACGCTAAGAAAGAAACGCGTTACCGTCCTACGTTACCTATAAAAAGGTAACACCTTGCCGTTACCGTTAACGAAAAAAGTACCGCTCGTTACTTCGCCGTTACTACATGAGCATAAATTTTAATGATTGCGTCTTCGCTCTAAGTACTCACGATAACAAATTTATAAAGCTCACATTTAATATAAAACTTCTAGCCCAAACATCGATTTTACCCGAAACCTTGATTAAACGAGAATACTTTGCACAAATGTACCTGAGCTTAGCAATGTTATAGAGGCCTAGAGTAGACTGTAGAGTTACATGTGATGGCTTCTAACTCTCTGGAACATGCTGAAGCCATTTTCTGAATGGAACATTAAACACAAAATGACACATAATCAAATATAACTTCCCAAAGAAAACATCGCTGAGCTCTACAAAATTATATAGTGATTCTGAAAACGTGATGTTCCAAAATGCTCGATGTACTTCTAACAAAATAGATGTGCAAATTGTATAGCAATCAAGATATTCTTAAATGAAATAGTTCTGAAAATATATTTCCACATAAAAACAGATATTTGTTTCACTTGAACCTGTATAATTACATCAAAAAATGCAAGTGTTTATGTGAAGGTGTTTAAGATCAGCCTCGTTAGCTCAGGAATTCAAAAACCAGAAACGCAGTCGCAGTTGCAGGCAGAAAGAAGCAGCATTTATTTCGAATACAAAGTTGATAAACAGCGCTAGAGTATTGCAGCGATAACTTTCTAGTGACTATAACTTGCTGTTGAATTTAACCAGCAGCTGCATTTCAAAGCTGTCATCGGACAGATCGGACACCTTGCCTGGCTTCCTAGTGAATACGTCCGCACGTGCCTACGCTAAATAGGCGCTCGATGGACGCACTGGATCGTACTCTTGTATTCACTTCCAGGAAGAGGTGGTGAACGCGTAGAAAGCTTTCCTTGAGCCCACTCAGCGCAAAGTTACGCGGCACCAAAAGGTACCGAGACAGTTCCCCATCTTAAGCTGGCGACGATGTCAAGAATGTATTCCCGAAGAAGTCGTCCTAGGTTGTGCTGGAGCTGAGGCGGGTCGCTGTACCCCGAGTCTGGATGCCCGCAAGCTGAGTAACTATAGTAACCTGACACCTCACGTTAACGAAAAATGTTGACGTATTTATGTTACCCGTTGCAACTCCGAAATGGTGACGAGTACGTTACTAAGCTACCAAAAAAAGTAACGTGTTACCGCCAACACTGGCTCGTATACGCCACCCCCTACCTTGACCTGGAGAAGGCCGAGAGCGAGATGCCGAATTGCCTCATTAGGCAAGCGTGCAAAGCGGCTCTCGGCCTCCCCAGGACCACATCCACCACCTCTCTCTTGGTTCCCACAACACACTGGAAGAACTCATAGAGGCACAACTCACGGCACAGGCACAGAGGCTCAGACACGCTCAGGCGGGGCCCCGTTACTTTAGCGATCTGTCCATACGAGGGAAGGAACTTTCAGACCAAGGAGCGCTTCCAATCGAGATGCGCAAGCGCATATGATTTGCACTCCTCCCCAAAAGACATGCATGCAGGATGTCATAAAGACAGGAGGAGGGCCAGGGCGAGAATGCTAGGCAAAAGTACGAAGGGTACGAAAGTGCCTTATGTGTCGATGCGGCAGAATATCGATTCTAGGACGAGACCGCGGTGAAAAATTCTAAAAACATTACCAGAACTGGAGCGAAGTGAGCCTGGCCGGTGTACCGGCCCACGTGGGCGATCCAAGTAACGAAGCCGCTCACCTCTATTCTCAAGCTTTCATCAGCCGAGTAGGTGAGGTGAGGAAAAAAAAAAGAAGGCGCATAACTGGTTCCCAGCCTCAGTGGACACCTAAATCGCCCTTTGTGGCACGTGTGTATGGTGTCGTAGTTCAAAATACGGTGTTTTCGCACAATATTTCGTTCTTAAATCTTTTAAACCGCCAGCCAATCTTTTTTCCCAGCACCGCCATCCTCCACTCCCTCTTTAAATCATTTCGTCAATGCGCGATTGAGGAGTCCACCGAGAGTGTGTCTGTTACTACACCTTTGTTTTTCTCGTTACTAATTCATTTTAACGCGACAGCGTTAAGGAGCTCGTGTCGCAGAAAAGCCGGTGTCTGCGGCGTTGGCTGTCAACGAAAAATCCTCCTCCTCGCACTCATCCGCCTCCTCCTTCTCGCAATATATCTTCCCTTACGGAGCAGTACGGGCGTCCAGTGAGAATTGTAAGACAGACGTCATTTCCTTTCTTTAAACCCAATTATTGTTTAATTTTTCTTTCATTACGGCCCGGTTGAGGTGTCCACCAAGATATGTGAGTCAGGCGTCCTTTCCCTAAATTGTCCAATGGGCCACGCGTCGCGCCGAACTGGCGATGGCGTTCTGTGCACTCCTTGGCAACGCTGCAATACGCGGTCGCGTCTCACTTTTACAGACGAAGCTTAAGCGTCCTCCAGTTTTTTTATCCTCTGCGATATACCCGCAGCAGAAGAAACGAAACAATCTGCCTGCACGCCAGGGCGCTCGACTACTGATCCGGAGTTCCCGGGTTCGAACCCGACCGCGGCGGCTGCGTTTTTATGGAGGGAAAACGCTAAGGCGCCCGTGTGCTGTGCGATGCTAGTGCACGTTAAAGATCCCCAGGTGGTCGAAATAATTCCGGAGCCCTCCACTTTGGCACCTCCTCTTCCTTTCTTCTTTCACTCCCTCCTTTATCTCCTCCCTTACGGCGCGGTTCAGGTGTCCAACGATATATGAGACAGATACTGCGTCATTTCCTTCCCCCCCAAAAAAACCAATTATTACACGCTTCTATGTATTCCTTTTACACTTGCGAAATGCATTCGTTAAAAATATCAATTAAAACATACACCCAGCTTGAGCAACTCGACACCACTTGTGACACATTCATTCATTACACATGTAAAAAAAAAACAGATGGTCAGGGAGAACTTACGCATCATAACCCGCCTCCCAAAGCGTGTTCACAACTGTAGTCTGAAGTGTCCAGAGTGGAAGCCAGCCGAATTTAGCAGCGGTGCTCTGCACGGCCCATGGCCACTTCCTGTTAGTTGCTCGAAGATGTTTATGGTACTGCTTTAATTGGCTCGCCTTACATGCTTAGCGTCATGTCTACTTGTGAATGTAAATGCATCGGTAACCTTGGTATGTGTACATATTCTAACGTGACGGCAAGCACGTGAAGCAGGACTACATGGCAGATGGCGACAGAATGATTTTTTTGGGATGGGCCTAGCGCGAGCGCTCCGTGCCGCGCCAGTGCCCACTTTGGCGTCTTCTAGTCCGTGACACTGCACGGGGCTGCCGAGCGACCGTCCCCATAGCGCGAACTTGAAGAACGGCCGTGAAGACGAAACGTAGGACGTGACGATGGACGTGACAGGAGAGATGAACACAGAAGAGAAGAAGATGCAGGGCTTGCCGTTACGATGAAAGAGATGAGCAGATCATGACCAGATGAGCGCATGTCCAGGAAGCTTCCGCGCCGCGCGTAGGTAACCTTGAGCCGACGGCCGAGGCCCATGAACACACCGAACGGCATGGGCAGGGGCCGTGTTCGAATATGTTGGTGGATTCTATAGGGTCGGTGGGGTCGTAGGTTTGAGTTGCGGCGGCGTCGTCGTTTCTTCTGGTCGGGGTGGGGACGGGGCTGGGGTGAATGGCGTGGTCGGTTCTGGTCGGGTGGGCTGGGGCACTGCCGGGCGGTGCGGACAGGAACACATGACCGATGCCCTCGGCACACGCAGGACGCCGAAGCTCCAGGACCAGGATGGGAATGAACTCCGGACCTCACATAAAATGTTACGTGACGGCAAGCAAGTGAAAGCAGGACCACATTACAGACGGCGATGGAAGGGTTTGTTGTTGTTGGCGCCTCAAATACGATGACACATACCCACGGTGGGGGATTGGCCAGGGCTTGGTGCAGATCCAGACAGGAATATTCTCATCCAGGTTTATCTCACGTGGCTCATAATTTGAGAGGACTCTGAGAGAAAATGAAAATCACCAATTTTGCGAGACCTTGAGGAAACCGGAATGAAAATAAAAGAAACAAAGCGGTGCGAGTAGAATAACTAAATTTTCAGAATTAATCAGAAAGAAAATAATTTTGAGAGGAAAGTAAAGACATCTAGAAGTTAACACAAAAATTCTCCCAGTTTCAATGATATACTCGTGAATAAGCTGACACACCTGCCTAATGGCATGCCCTTTGACGGTTGCACCGAAGGAGAGGAGGACGGGAAGAGTAAACGGCAGCCCAAATTGAGTGAGAGGATTTTCCAAAAACTGAATTCTCTGCCGTGGAGCCCCGCCGCGGTGGCTCAGTGGTTAGGGCGCTCGACTACTGATCCGGAGTTCCCGGGTTCGAACCCGACCGCGGCGGCTGCGTTTTTATGGAAGAAAAACGCTAAGGCGCCCGTGTGCTGTGCGATGTCAGTGCACGTTAGAGATCCACAGGTGGTCGAAATTATGCCGGAGGCCTCCACTACGGCACCTATTCTTCCTTTCTTCTATCACTCCCTCCTTTATCCCTTCCGTTACGGCGCGGTTCAGGTGTCCAAAGATATATGAGACAGATACTGCGCCATTTTCCTTTCCCCCAAAACCAATTATTATTATTATTCTGCAGTGGAAACCGCCGGCAGTGGAGGATGAAAAGAGAGAGAGAATGAAAAGGAAACGCAGGGAGGTTAACCAGATGTGAGTCTCCGGTTTGCTATAATACACTGGGGATGGGGGATTGGGGTTAGAAAGATGACAGAGAGGAAAACGCAAACAAAAGGAACGTGCACACATGGAGACACACACACACAAGGCGTTCCAGTTAAAGTCTTTCACACAGGCCGGTAGATTGTAAGAAGCGCAAAAGCGCTTGCACGGCCTTCTTCTGCGACGGTAGGTCCTTTCGATGTTGTAGAATTCTTTTTTCGGATAGCGGTTGGTAGTCCAGTTGGTCACGTTCGGGGCTAAGGCATGCCCTCTGTGGACTGTACTGTGGGCAGGAGCACAATATATGGCCAATTGATTCTTCATGGCCGCAGTGGTCACAGGTTGGGGTGTCGGTCATCCCTATGCGGAAGGCATAGGCTTTAGTAAAGGAAACACCCAACGAAAGTCGATATAAAAGCGTGGCGTCTCTACGGCGAAGCTGTGATGGCGCTCGAAGACTTAATGTTGGATCAAGTGAGTACAGTTGCGTATTTCTTAAATGTGGCTCATTCCATTGCGACTCGGTGCACTGCCGAGCAAGGAGGCGGAGCTTCCGTGCCGCGTCAGTTCTAGAAAGAGGAATTGGGACGTGGCGCTCCTCAGTATGGGCTGAGCGGGCAGCGTGATCCGCCCGTTCATTGCCGATAATCCTGCAGTGACTTGGAAGCCACTGGAACGTTATTTCATGGCCGGCATCACTTATATGGTGTAACGTCTCTGTAATATGGAAGATTAGTTGTTCGTGCGGTCCGCGTCATAGAGGTAACAGTAGAGACTGCAGTGCCGCCTTCGAATCGCAGAATATTGTCCATTTGTGTGGCGGTTCATCACCAATGTGATGAAGGGCAGTTAAGAGCGCTGCGAGCTCTGCTGCCGTCGATGTTGTCGCGTGGGTCGTCTTAAATTTGATTGTTGTAGCTTTCGCTGGAATGACGATTGCCGCCACGGAGCTGCTTGGAAGGACAGATCCATCAGTGTAAATATGCGTTGAGTCACGGTAGTTCTCGTACAAATGTAGTAGCGTGAGCTGTCTAAGGGCTGGTGATGACAGATCAGCTTTTTTCGAGATACCAGGTATTGCGAGGTTGATATTTGGCTGAGCGAGGCACCATGAAGGGATTGAAGGTCTCGCAGCCGGAGTGAAACAAGCTGGCAATGATTCATCATATGCAGTTATCGTTTGGCTGAAAGATGTGTGTGGCCTGTCCGCTGGTAGAGAGGATGAAATGATATATCGTTTCAACGTCCCCGCATGACGCACATAGATTCGATGGCGTGAACCCAGAACGGCATAAATATAGATTAAGGCGAGGAATCCTACAGCGCAACAGCGTCATGGAAGCCTCACATTGTCGTGATGGGCAGGAACGTATGTTCCATGGGAATTTCAAATTTTCGAAATTCGCTGTACCAAGGATGGGCTCATGGCTCAGGTAATGGTGTATTTGGTAACGTTCATAATGGGACGTGGTCAGAAGGGTTAGGTTCGGAACGACTTGGGCAACAGGCCCATCGATGGCTGATTTCGCTAAGAAATTGGCCATCGAATTTGAAGTAATGCCACAGTGCCCTGGTATCCACTGAAAGCGCACCTCTAGGACCTGACGAGGCACAAAGTACATTAGGGATCGGTACAGGAGTTCAGTTTGCGAACTTTCTAGTGCACTCAAGACTGAGAGGCAGTCCGAGAGAATGATAACTGGAGAAATATTGCTGGGAACGTTTTGAAGCGACAAACCAATAGCGAGAAATTCAGCAGCGAAAATTGGTGTGTAATAAGTGACCCGGAAAGAATAACTCCAATATAGTGTGTGGGAATAAACACCTACTGCTGCCTTGTCGCCTTTTTGAGAGGCATCTGTGAAAATTGCAGCATGGCTCGAGTACTGAAACAGATATTCCTCCAGGACACCTTTTAGGACGTTGGCAGATAAGTGCTTTGCATATAGCGGCAGCATATGGTCGAAGAAAACAGCTTGTGCAGCCTGCAAACTGCTGATGCATTGCACAAACCTAAGCGAGACTGCAATTCTAGACAAAAGGTGCTCACTAAACACAAATTGAGGCAGTTTGTAAAGCGGCCAATGTTTACCTAGAATCAAAGCCGGGTAAGTAACAAAAATTGGAGGATACACTCCAGGCATTGGCTCAAGTCCCCGTAAGAAGGTGCGCACTGTGAGAAGCTGGAAGAGAGAGTTAGAGTCCAGTATGCAAGCTTCCAGAAAGAGGACACAATTCGCCACTCATTTTGGTAAACGCAGGCAAAGCCGTAGAGCGCACCTCTCCAATAGAACCAGAGGTTGAATTTTGTATCTAGTATCGGTTTCCATTGGGCGAACAGGAGCGAGAGCAGCGAGCAGCTGGAGTAGTGCACGAGAGCAGAGGGTACGCGGGTCCTCGTCTCGCGAATGAAACATGCACGCTGCCCCGAGAGCAGAGCAGCACCGGAGAGCGCGTGACGTCAAGTGTCATGTGACCAAACTTTTTCCCGCGCTCGCGCTGTCTGCATCCCGTCGCGCGCTCGCGGCAGTCAACAATCCGCGCCAGTTTTGTGTCTGTCGCCGTCTTTAGCTTGCGATGGGTGAAGAAGCGCAGCTGCTGTTCATGGCCATGGTAAATGCTTCACCGCTAACTGCTACACCAGGTAAGCGTCGTCTATCCTAAAAATTGGCTGCGAAACATAACAGCGCTAATACCAGCGCTTTCTTGGTGTTCACCACAGCTGCCATCGATGCCTTGGCCTCTCGTGAGAACATTGAAGAGAGACCCGACGGTAAGTGACAATAACTACTATGCATGGGGCCATATCTGACGATTGTTTTCGTCCATTTCTTTCATTGCTCACAGTTTCTCTCGCCGAATGGACTATTTCTGATAACGGGGGCGTCGCGGCGTGACGCAACGACGGACGAGAACGGCGCCGCACTTTCTCGCTATACTGTCAAACCTTCTTATGCAGTTTATTGCCCCTTTTATCTGTCGATGCGCCCAGATTGCTGTGTATGCCTGTTTGACTAAATACGTTATTAACCAAGGTGCGATAGTAATCCGCTTGTTTGCCTTCATCTAATTATGCGGGTGGGCCAACTGACAAATTTTTGTGGTTACGTTGCGGCGCAGAAAGGAGGTGCTTGGCAGAGTTTTCGCAGTCGCAATTGTATGCAAGGGCGTCCGCAGAACTTTTTCCAGGGGGGTGCACCCGATGGCCGGGTATGGGGGAGGCAGTAGGTTAGCACCAAAAAGGAACTATTTGTGGTCTAAACTGCGCACATGAAACAAAAATTAGAAGCAGCAAATTAGTTCTAGGCTTGGAGAACAAACATTAGAATTTATTAATTAACAAAGAATTGAAATCAATAAGCAAAATCTGATAACTTAATATCACCTAAGCTTGCTAATCAAGCTGTGTAGTTGTTTTCTACTAGTGCATGAATGATATCCGTAATTCCCGAGGGGGCGGGGGGGGGGGGCACCGCCCCCCTTCCGGACGCCCATGATTGTATGTTCACGTGCAGAGAACACCGCTGGGTCCGATGCCGGCGAGAGGGGACTGCAGCCAGCGCCAGGAGTGAAAAGAGGCGGTGGAGGTGAGCTTGTGCCAACTGCACTGCTTGAAACATTTTACGCTTTTAGTAAACTGGCCTTCTCTTTATTTCATCCCCTGAGTGGACACCAGGAGAAACTAAACTTATGTTAGATTACTATTACAAATACGTTCCTCAGGTTGGCCCTTTCAGAAAGTTTAAGAACAAGAAGATGCTTTTTAAACAGGTTTCCCAGGATTTGGCCACTGTGCTTGGATGCCACAAAACGCCACAGCAATGTGAAAATCGTTACAAAACGGTGATAAGGCAGAAGAAAAAGGCAAGTGATAACAATAACAAATCAGGTGCTTCACCTTGTCCTGTCCCATTTGACGATGAAATGAGAAAAATTCAGAGCATAGATGACAGTCTTGAACCAGAGGTTCAAAGGGACTCTTTTGGAGTGACCTACAAGCCATCGGCATCATCAAGCGCTGACAGTTCAGCTGATCCGCCCTCACCTCTACTTGAGAGCTCCAGTACGGCGACGAACAGTTCAGAAATTGGGGACAGCACAAAAGGGTCGGCAGAAGTCAAGAAAAGGGAATTCCGCGCTAGCACCAGTCGTATGCAACAGATGCAATTTTTTTTGACCAAATGCGGGCTATTAGTGCAGAGCGAATGGCTCGCAGGGAAGAACGGGAAAAAGAAAAGGAGAAGAGGCGTGCTGAGCGGCGAGCTGAGCGCACTCAAGAACGCCAGGAACGTCGCAAGATGCACGAAGACAAACTTCAGCTCATCCGCGAGGCCCTGGGGCTCAGGCAATAAAGACAGTGCACTTCGAATGAACATGTTTTGATGACTGTTTATTTCATACACCCCCTGTGCACGGCCAAAAACAAGGCTTGTTTAAGTATTGCCTCAACTTTTATTTCACGTTTAGCACTGTGCTTGCTTGCATTATGACAGATTTTGTGGCTGCCTCCTTTTTAGTCCCATCTAGGCCTTGATTTTTTCTCGTTTGACTTCTGCAAGTGCCCGCAAGAGGCTCTCTTCTCTAGAAGTGCCACTGTGAACTTCAACTGCAGAAGGGGTTTGATCACTTTTATCCTGGGAGCACAGACGCATGTCCTGAAGTAGGCTATCAGGTGAGTCCCCATTGTCAATGCAGATGTTGTGGAGGACACAACACGAGAGTATAAATTTCGACATGTTATCTACTGTCATGAGGTCCAAACGCTGTAGCCGCCTGAACCTACCCTTCAATTCCCCAAAAGCATTTTCAATGAGCACTCGGGTAGACGAAAGTTTGGTGTTGAAGGCCTTGTCAGAGGCATCAAGGCTTCCATAGTCTCGGATGGGCGTTATCAAAAACTCTCGAGATGGGTACGCAGCGTCCCCAAGAATTTGATATTTTCCGGCGCAGAGCTGAGGCAGTCTCTTTGAAACATTTGAAAGTCGGAAGATCCTGGAGTCGTGGATTTTGCTAGGTGCACCAGTGCTCTCATCAAGAAACCTCTTGCGGTTATCACATATTCCCTGCAGCGTCAAGGATGGATAATGGTGCCTGTTTACGTAGACTGACCGCACCTTGCCAGCAGGGCACCTAACAGGAATATAGCTCCCGTCGATGCAGCCAATAGTGTCTGGAAACCCTGAAATCTAAAAGTTGAGAATGAATAAATGTAAAAATTTTCACAGAAGACCTAACAAAGTAGTAAGTGAAGTCGTGCTCAAACTCTTCAAACCTATCAGAATATAAGCTTGTACATGAAAGTAAGACCTTAACAACTCTTTGAAGTGATCGAACTGAAAACATTGCTTTCGCAAGCTCTTCAACGTCTTCATGCAGCTTACAGCAGAAATGATGAGACGACACTGCCTGTCACAACTTTACAGTTCAAACTAAATTCAAGGCTATCCTGTATATACTATATTAATTATAAGTTATATGTGTTTCGTGAAGAAAAGCACACAGCTTTCTTTGAAGGGTAATATACATGGCAAGTGAAATGCTGTTTTGATTAAGGGCGACTCCTATGATCATGAAAACCAGCCCATACAACACATGAAAGAAAGAAGGCGACAGGACAAAGGCCTTCTTTCCTTCATGTGTTGTAACAGCTGGTTTTTGAGATGATCTCACACTAACAAGCCCAACTGTCTACACTAGTGCAACTCCTACGCACAGTACAAACTGAAAGTAGGACATTTTTTTTCATTACCTGCTCAAACTCATCGGCAAGCTTCTCCAAGTCATCTGGGAAGGTCACGATGCGTGGGGCGATGTCGAGAAGAAACGCCATGACGCGGTACATCATCCTGTGATGCGTGCTTTCTCCGAGCTCAAAGCGCCCTGCAACATCCCGTATGCAGGATTTGTTGGCAGCGTACCTGCAAAAAAAAATGCTACAATTTTATAAGAACACGAAATCGTGAAACTGGCATCTTATCTAACCATCAAGCATTGCAGCGACGTAAAGAAAAAAATCCACATCTGCCCAGTTGTCTGCACAAGCTTCACGTGTTCATCAGGCACATTTGGTACTGCCATACAATATTTTCCCACTGAATGTCACAACGGAAGCACAGGGAAGAACAGAAATAATAAACAGAAGAAATAAAATAATAATAATAGTCGAATTTGTGATCCCATACATTTAAATTCGCACGTGGAAAGAATGCGATCAGTTGAGCCTGGCGCTTGCGGAAGAGCAGTGACATTTAAAAGCAATTTTCAGGCAGTATAAGCATTTAGCGAGAAATCGATTGCTAAACTCTCCATCACGCGACGTATTACTGCATTCAATTTCAGGCTTCGCACCCGGTTAGATGCGCCGAGACTTTTTTGCTCCTAAATTTCTTCAATCAGTCATCTTAAATAACAGCTCCTTTTTCTTTGCTACTAAAAAATTGCAATATCTTACCACATAAAGGAGAGCACATGCTCTTGAGGCGACTTTGGGGGCAGGCCTCCGCGATCGGTCCTTGAGGGATAGTGTGGCGATTTCGCGAACTCAGCTGCAAGAGCATTTGCAACCGACCGCGACAATCGGAAGTTCCTGCGAAACTGGTGAGTAAAAAAAGAAACAAACGCAGGTAACTTATTGATCGCCCGTTTTAAATGGGATACAAGGACTCACCTCTTCGTCAGAATACGCGGCAACTGTCTTTTCCAGATACGACTCGACCTTAGGTCGCTTCTCCGGCGGGGTAAACAGCTGCTGGAACATCTCCTCGTACAACGCCAAATCGTCGTCATCGCTGCTGCTGCTGCTGCTGTCCGAAGACGAGCTTGTGTCTGAGTCGACGCTGCAGCTGCTGTCTTCATCAAAAAGTAGCAACAACTCCTCGTCGAGACGGCGGCGCTTAGCTACTGACATTACGTTTGTTGGCACCGGCCGACTGTCACCGCTATTGCTTTCCGCCATTTCTCCTCGGCCTCAAAGATAAAACCAGAAGTGACGTCAAAAAGGTCACGTGACTTCCTCCGTTCCTCTGTTACTCCGCCGCTGACGACGGAGCACCCAGAACTGCTCTCGGCTGCTCTCGGCGCCGCAAAAGCACTCCTCCTCAGCCAAAGGAACACAACGCTCCTGCACCTGCTCGACCACTGGTAGGCGCTGGAACTAGCGAGAGCACTTTGAGCGCAGTTAAAAGTGCTCCTGTTCGCCCAATGGAAACCACTATAAGACAACCGGAGCACAGAACGCAGCCTAACTCCAAATTGGTCTTATGTAAGTCTTATAGAGGAATAATAGAGTGTTTCTGCGCATACCGAATTTCTTATTGCTGATACGCGTCAGGCGACCGAGAGCTCGCTCACCTTTGGAGACTATACTTCTGATATGATGTCGCCAGTCTAGATGAAAGTCGTAAACTACACCAAGGAACTTTAAAGACTCAACTTACGGGATTTGGGCGCCACAATTCTGTAGACAGATATAAAGAGGGGACGCTGGAGGAAAAATCAGAGCGGAAGATTTGCTCACGTTGAGAATGAAATGTAACTTGACCAGCCATATTTCCAGTGCATTGAGGTAGCCCTCCAAAAGTTGGTAAAGTGAGTGAATGTCTCTAGTTGAACCAAAAAACGCGATATCATCCGCATACACAAACATTTTGACGTCACCCTGAATTGGTATGTCTGGCATAAGTACATCAAAAAGTAAAGGAGACAGTACCAAACCCTGGGGCACACCCCTAGTCTGTCAAAAAGTCTCGGAAGTAAAGAAACCGTCAGAACAGAAGAGACGCCTATCTTTTACGAATTCCTGAACCTATGCAAGAATGTAAGAAGGCGGCCGAATTTCGTCAAGCTTGTTCGATAGTATTGAACGCTCTACGCTGTTATATACTTTATCCTTAATAAGGTAGAACTTTGGGCTTGTTGGTGGATCGCTTTTGAAAAAGACATAGCGCATGAAGACATTAGCGTTCGTCCTGTGTTGTCTCTGCTCTGTCCTGTCTTCATGCGCTATGTCTTTTTCAAAAGATATGCTTTAGCGGTATCCAAAGTGACTAAAGCCGCGACCTCTTTCTTCTCCAATGCAATCCTCATTCTGCTTTCCAAATCTAAATGTGTGGTCATCGAGCACCCCCGACTAAACCCTATCTGAGAAGCACTGAAGGCTTGTGTTGCAAGAACGTGATCTATAAGACGGTTGTGAACAATGCGTTCAGTAAGTTTAAATAAATTAGACAAGAGGGAAATCGGCCGAATGTTATCAATTGCATGAGCCTTTTCTGGATCTTTGAGAGGTAAAATTATTTTCGCAATTTTCTATTCATGAGGGAGCCAAGCTGTCTCCAGGGAACACATTAACCATATGCAATACATTTGAGGTAAATTCTTCCACAGGAGACTTCAACATATCGATAGAGATCCCGTCGCATCCGGGAACTGCAGGTTTGAGGCCAGTAACAATGAAAAATAATTCAGAGGATGTAACTGCAGTGAAGTCTGCGCGCGGAGGGGGTCGTACGAATGGAACCACTAACCGCGCTTGAAAGCGCAGAGCAAGACCTTGTGCTATCTGGTCAAGTTGTGTTTTTGCATCCTCGAGTGTTAACACCACTGACTGTGTAACATGAGAGGACGGCGTTTTATGGTTGCGTTCCATGAATCGGTACAAAGGTTTGCGGTTGTTAGGGCTCGATAGACAACTGTACAAATTCGCATTGTACTCCTCCTTCGCCTTACCAATGGTCCTTTTAAATGAAGCAGCGAAAAATTTGTAAGTTTTCCAATTCCGCGGGCAGTGGTTATGAGAGAGGGTTTTCCAGGCAGCTTTTCTAAGTCGATATGCTCTCTCACAGTCATCATTCCGCCACAGGGAGGGCTGTTTTTTTTTCACCGTAGATAGCACCGTGACCACGAAACGCTAAGAGGCCCCTAACACGGAATAGAGAACTTGGTTAGAGCGATGCAAGTTACCAGATGCTGCAATGGAGGAGAAAGAGGATTGCGCAAGTTTTTGAAAAGAAGCAGTCGCCCTTAGGGAAGAAGCTGCTATTGTGAAAGATATGGGAAAGTGGTCACTGGAAGTACCACAATCCAATGTAGACCATGAAGAAACCTGCACCCCTTTCACAGCCAATGTTAAGTCAATGACAGACCGAGAGTCGGAATGCAAGAAAGTAATTCCTAGACTGTTACAGCAACGCACGTTCCTTGCCGACATCCATGACCAAAGAAGCTGCCCACATGCATCAGTACGAACGCCCCAAATTACGTGATGAGAGTTGAAATCAACAGCAATGACCACTCTATTGTTAGACCGCAAAAAAAAACATTTAGATGATCTGTGCTGTGGACACCTGAAGTAAAGTAAACCTTAGCAACGATAAGGGTAGCACACTGTGGAATTGCGATATCAATAGCGAACAGTTATCAGTCAGGTCTCCGAATTTGGTGTAACACATGCGCCCAATGAAAAATTTAGAAGAAAAATAATGTTAACAAGCCGCCACCCGGCCGCAATTGCGACCGGCTCGGAATACCCGGAAGTGTTTGAGAGAGAATGACCTAATAGCAGTAAGCCAAGTTTCTTGAAGTAAAATTATGTCTGTTGTCGAATTGTGAGACAAGGTTCTCTAAACCGTGAAAAGAAGATACGACTGAACGGCAATTCCACTGTAGTACTTTTAACCCCGGCATTGTTACTGTAAAAGCAGAGAGGCTGTGACAGCCTCCTTTTACACATCAGTTTATGTAGAATACTGGGGAACCTTTCTTGCTTTTGTTGCTTGGGAGGGCAGACTTCGATGGAGAGGAAGCAGCTCGACGCTTCTGGGAAGGATACCCGTTCTCGATGTCTGTAGTGCAAATGGTAGAAAGGCTGGTATCCCCGGCACCATGCACAGGCACAGACGAGGACGCAGCAGAAATCGGAGCCAGGGAGGCACACCAGAGAGGCTATGGGAAGGAGTAGTTGATGGAACGGGAAGGCCAACAGTTTAATGAGCAACATGACTTGAAATGACCTGTGGTAGAGTTTCATTGAATGTAGTCAGCATGCGGTCTACAACACCTGCAAGCGCTTTCTCGACAGCTGACACCACAGACTTTGTCAGCAATGCCTCTGCCTCAGAACCAGATGACCTTGCAAGACCCGCATAAGATTACTTTTTCGGGTCTAATTGTGCATAAGCATCAGTTCTAGAGCACCTTCTCTGCTAAATTATGTCGAGAACATTGTCTCTTCTGAAAGTTTGGGACAGCCAGCATTATCAGCCGGATGAATGCCGCCACAGAGACTGCAAATGGGACCCTCAGATGCGCTGAGGTCTGCGGATCGATTCTCCCCGCATAGTCTTCAACGCGTCGCAGATTTGCAAGCTTTGCTGCTATGACCGAAGCGGCAGCGATTACTGCATTGCAATGGACGAGGACGTACCGGACGACTCGGTACACTATGGGCCAAACCTTTAGCTCAGACGGGCATGAAGTTCCTGCAAATGTTGCAATCACAGACTCTGTCCGCACACTTGAGTCATGAGCATCTCTTGTGCAGCGGTAAGCTGATAACATGCCAAAACCGGCGTCCTGAAAATCGTCAAGTAGTCCCTGAGGAGATGCCGATGGGTCCACGTCACGGATGATCCCTTTTGAACATAGGAGTTGCTCTGAAATAAAAGGGTTTACAGGAAATGACGCGAAGGATGGGCAGCGCAGCAACTGCGACACGCACTGCACATCGGAGGATCGGCCCAGAATGTCCCTACGGCCGAAAGGGCGCACTTGAGAGATTTCCAGGTGGTGGCTGGCAACAGCCTGCAGCTGCTCCTGAATTATTTTAGAATTTTTAAATTTTAGGGCGCCTTCTCCAAAGGGTGCAAGCGCGACTGGGATGTCACTGACGCCGTTTCGACGGAAGGAATCCAAGGGCAAACTTTGGGCCGGCAGGCTTGCGAACCAGGGAGCCGGACCCCCACCCGGGGAAACTAAAGACATTGCACAAGGCCTAAGGGGACATTGTCTCTAACTATTGGTACAGCCATAAAAAACACCTGGCCAAACCTCCAACACGTGGAATAGCCTCACCGAAGTAGGAAGAAGGGAGTCCGCTTCGGCCGGCCTTCGGAGATCTTCTGAAGAGAAGACCTGAAGAGACTTCACGCCCAGACACACTCGAACGCCCAGCAACAGTCAATCACCTGTCCAAATTATTTAATGGCGGTGGGCCTAGCGCGAGCGCTCCGTGCCGCGCCACTGCCCACTTTGTCGTCTTCTAGTCCGTGACAATATGTAAATAATTTTTTTTTCTAATCATGACTCGGCCATAGTGCACATTGGTACGAATATTGTAAATGGTATATTGAGATATCCATAGAAACGAGTCAAATCTTAACATCCGGACTGTGTTCTGCATATTTTTTGGAAGCAATCAATTCTCTTAAATGGCATTCCGTAGTACACGACATTACAGCTCGTGTACGCGCAGCACAGATGTTTCACCTGCCTGTGCTTCAGAAGCGTTACCTCGTTCAGTCTGTCATTCTGGGTGCCTTCTGGCACCTTTGCCACATTATTAAATCGCCTATCTGTGTCATGGGGCGTGTATAAATGTATAAACAACAGTTAATTCTTTTCTTGTTGGCACGCCAGAACCGATCTTGTAGCTCGCGATATTATTGGACCACCACGGGAAAGAGGAGGATTTGTCTTCCATGTTTTGTCTTTCGCGTCCTCGCTGGTAGGTTTGAAAGGTATTGCGCATCTTGCCGAAGGACGCATCTCCGGCGCGACCCCTCATGCGCTACTTTTTGGGCCATTTTATACGGTATTGAAGCGAAAGCTTAAGTGGGCTAGATGCTACGCGTTTCGCGTACGCCAGAATTTGACCTTCAGCCGACCTTCAGCCGATACACAGGTGTTCCGCCGCGCGCCTTCGCCGCCGCCGGACGCAGTTCGGCTGTCCATCAATGCACGTGAGACAGTTACTGCGCCATTTCCTTTCCAGAAAACGAATCCAATTTTCTTCGAAAGAAAAGCAGAGGCGCATAACTTGCCCCCTGGGACAGTGGATACCTCAGTCGCGCTCTAGCCTACGTGGCGTGGCGGTAGTGACAGGTGTACGCTGTATGCGTTGGCATTCACAACGTTGTAGCAGAAACGCGATACTGAAGAAAGCTCTAGTTCAAACCCGACCATGGTTGCCGTGTTTCGATGGAGATGAAACGCTAAGACGCCCGTGTGTTGTGCGATGTCCGCGTACGTTAAAGATCCCCGATAGTCGACATTATTCCGGAGCCCTCCACTACGCCACCTCTTTCTTCCTTTCTTCTCTTAGTCCCTCCTTTTATCTCTTTCCTCACGGCGCGGTTCACATGTCCGCCGATATGTGAGACAGATACTGCGCCATTTCCTTTCCCCCAAAACCAGTTTTCCACTTCAATTTTTTCTATACAATCTGAAGAATGCAACTGACTAAACATAGAAAGTGGTAGGTCTGTCTGTATAAAGTCCATGATGAACAGGGGTCGTGGGATACGAAAATTAGCTGGTATTGCTAAACCTAGTTAGAGAACGAAAGCTGAGGTACATCGGGCAACTAGACACGAACACGGCGTGGCGTCTGTAGTGTTTAGTGGGTTCCGCACAATAGATAGGCAGTGCGCCCATCCTGCCCTCCCTGGGAAGCTGCAGTTAATCATTGATCGCGAGAGGTTGGTCATCCAATTTACGCTGCCTGCGGCCTATTGCTGCAGTGCCGCGTGTCTTCCACAACGTTGTCAGCGCTAATGCATGCAGCCCACAATTCTGTCTCACACCGCCTTGTACCTCAGATCGCGATTGGAGTGTCCACTGTCCCAGGGAGCCAGTTACGCGCCTTCGTTTCCTCAAAATCATCGGAGTCTAGAACGTTGTCAACGCCAGCGGCAATGAACACAATGAACGCCGACGGTCTGTAGAAAATGAAAATGAAAATTGGTTTTTGCGGAAAGGAAGGGGCGCAGTCTCTGTCTCACATATCGGCGGACATCTCAACCGCGCCGTAAGGAAAGGGATAAACGAGGGAGTGGAAGAAAGGAAGAAAGAGGTGCCGTTGTGGAGGGCTCCGGTATAATTTGGACCACCTGGGGATCTTTAACGGGCACTGAGATCGCATAGCACGCGCTGAGGCACCCTTCTTTATCCCTTCCTCTACGGTGCGGTTCAGGTGCCCGCCGATATGTGCTGCAGATACTGCTCCATTTCCTTGCTCCGAAAACCAATTCTCATTTTTCATTTCCGGGTTCGAACCCGACCGCGGCGGCTACGTTTTTATGGAGGAAAAACGCAAGGCGCCCGTGTGCTGTGCGATGTGAGTGGACGTTAAAGATCCCCAGGTGGTAGAGATTTTTCTGGAGCCCTTCACTACGACACCTTTTTCTTCCTTTCTTTTTTCCCTCTCTCCTTTGTACCCTCCCTTACGGCGCACTTCAGGTGTCCAACGGTATACGAGACAGATACTGTGCCATTTCCTTTCCCCAAAAAGAAATTATTATTATTATTCATTTTCTATACACCATCGGCGTTCATTGTGCTCATTGCGTTGCATTGGGAACGTTCTAGACTTCGATGATTTTGAGGAGAGAATGGTGCATAGCTGGCTCTTGGGACAGTGGATGCAGCATTTAAGACAGCACTACACCTACCCCTAAATACCTCAACCGAAAAACTCCTCCAGCTAGGCCTACACAACACGATAAGTGAGCTTATCGAGGCCCACCGACAGACACAATACATACGTCTCGCGAGAACCGCCACCGGCAGACACATCCTACACACCCTCGGCATCAGGATACCAGCCACGGATCCCACACAGCTCCCGGTTCCCCACCACATTCACCGCGAACCACTTATTAAACCTCTCCCTAAAAATATGCACCCCACCTACTACGAACCTCGCCGCAGAGCTCGCGCACGGGCGCTCCTCAAACACTATGGCATGGAACCGGATTCCGTTTGAGTGGATGCCGCATGCATGGTGAGGACGCGGTTGTAGCCATCACGAACCCCTCCCTACAAGCGATTGCTACCTTTAAAATATCTCCCACTGCCACTTCGAAGGAGGCTGAAGAGGCCGCTATTGCCCAAGCCATCACGCGCACGGTGGCCCGGTATATATTACCGGACTCTAAAACTGCCATACCAAATTTCGCTAGCGGGAGAGTTCACGTCCCTGCATTTCGCATATTGAACTCCCTCGCCGCACACCCGCGCCGCCACATGAAGCTCATATGGGTGCCTGCCCACTCCGGGAATCCCGGAAACGAGGCTGGCAACGCTTTAGCCCGAGGTTCTCTCAACCGGGCACCGGCGGCCTCCGATCTGGGGTTCTCATGGGAGCGCATGCATTCCTTCAGTGTACTGACGCAGGCCTGCAAAGCCGAGCGTCGGCTGTACCCCCCCCATCCCTCCCTCGACAATTATCATCAGACACTTAGGAGGCGGCTCCAAACACGTCCTTACCCTCCCCTTATATACGCTCGCGCTATCACCAAGTCCACACAAACCCCTCCTGTACCCACTGCGACCACCCCAAAGCCACTCTAGATCATATCCTTTTCCTCTGCCCGGCGGATCCTCCTCTGCGGGGCCTGGAGCACCTTACCACTTGGGAGGCTTGGGAGACCTTACTGCGCTCCGAGGACCCTGCCAAGCAAGCCATCGCAACAGGCCGGGCTGTCAGCGTTATGAGCCTCCGGGACATGAACGTTCGAGTGCAGTGGGGCCGTGCGGGAGCCCAAGGACCTGCGCGTCCTAAACTCCCCTGTATGTAATAAAGTTTACACCACCACCACCTCAATCGCACTTTGAGGTACGTGGCTGTAATAAGAGAGAGATGTGGGCTGCATGCATGAGCGCTGACAACTTTGTTTGAAGACACGCCGCACTGCAGCAATAGGCCGCAGCGTTCATTGGGTGATAAACCTCTCGCGATAAATCATTAACTGCCACTTGCTAGGGTGGCCGGATGGGCGCACTGCCATCCAGTGTGCGGATCGCACTCAACGTTACAGACGGCAAGCCGTATCTAGTTTCCCGATATACCTCATCTTTCGCTCTCTAGACAGTTTTAGCAGTAGTTAAACCGCAGGTAATATTTGAAGCGAAAAGCTACACTACGCAAGCTTTTCTAGCCGAGAGGGGGGCCGCAAGTTTGACCTTGAATGTAACTAGAGGTCACCGTGGCCGCAAGTTTCACCTTGAATGTAGGTAGAGGTCAAACCATGAGCATAACTAGTGGTAGTCAGGTTCGACACATGATATCGGCTACAGCAGCGACACCAGCGGCTGTTACACCATCTCTACTTTGACCTTCGACCTTTGACATTGACCTTCGGTCAAACAGGAAAGCGTCTGCGGGCATCGCATAATTTGAAAAAAAAATGGATTTTGGGGAAATGAAATGGCACAGTATCTATCTTACACCTCGAAGGACACCTGAATCGCGCCGTAGTGGAAGAGGTAAAGGAGGGAGTGAAAGAAGAACGGAAGAAAGAAGTGCCGTAGTGGAGGGCTCTGGAATAATTTCGACCACCTGTGGATCTTTAACCTGCACTGACATCGCACAGCACACGGGCGCCTTTGCGTTTCGCCTCCATCGAAACGCTGCCGCCTCGGCCGGGTTCGAACACGGGTACTCCGGATCAGTAGTACCCGGGTTCGAACCCTACCGCGGCGGCAGCGTGAAAGTGGGTTCTCCATAAAACGTCGACCCGGGTTCGAACCCGACCGCGGCGGCTGCGTTTTTATGGAGGAAAAACGCTAAGGCCCTTGTGTGCTGTGCGATGTCAGCGCACGTTAAAGATCCCCAAGTGGCCGAAATTATTCCAGAGCTCTGCACTACGGCACCTCTTTTTTTCATTCTTCTTTCACTCCCTCCTTTATTCCTTCTCTTACGGCGCGGTTCAGGTGTCCAACGGTATATGAGACAAATACTGCGCCATTTACTTTCCCCAAAAACAAAGTATAAAACGTCGATGCACTTTGATGCGTTCTGCGGAACGGTAGGTGTGATCGATGCGACGCCTGCTGGGGAGAGCACGGGGATACCAAAGTGACGAGCACCGCACTAATGAACACTAACTTTGCCAATGCGGCTGCTGCATTTAGCAGCAGGGTTGCCAGTGCAGTCTCACAGGGGGCTATGAGCACGTTAAGCACTGTCCCCAAAACACTTAGAACGTTTCTCTAAAGGTCTTGCGCAAGGCCGTCGCAGGTATAGTTGCAGTACCTGCTTATATCCTTGCGGACGCTGTTATGGTCGCGAAGTTTATTTCCGTTCAAAAAAAAAAACAAGATGTTTACCAAATAAAACAACGCCCACCACTGTGTGTCAGTATGGCTATCTATGGAAACTGCCTGTCACTCGAACACAAACATAGCCAGGAAGATTAAGGTATTGAAGCGAAAAGCTCCACTACGCTTGCTTTTCCAGCCGTCAGCGGGGCCACATGCATGACCTTGAATGTAGCTAGATGTCAAAGAAATGACGCCTCTCATATCTCGGTGGATACCTGAAGCGCGCCCGTAAGGGAAAATTTGTTTTAGGGGAAAGGGAATCGCGCAGTATCTGTCTCGCATATCGGTGGACACCTGAACCGTGCCGTAAGGGAAGGGGCAAAGGTGGGATTAAGAGAAGAAAGGAAGAAAGAGGTGTCGTAGCGTTGAGCTCCGGAACAAAAGAATTGGTTTTCGGGGAAAGGAAATGGCGCACATCTGTCTCACATATGGGCGGACACCTGAACCGCACTGTAAGAGAAGGGATAAATGAGGAAATAAGAGAAGAATAAAAGAGGTGCCGTAGTGGAGGGCTCCAGAAGAATTTTGACCACCTGGGGATATTTAAAGTGAACTGACCTCGCACAGCATATGGGCGCCTTTGCGTTTCACCTCCATGTATATTCAACCTGCGGCGTGTCCTGAAGCTGCCTAAAAATATTTGGTTTCCAACTCCCCCACTAGTCGTAATGAAAAGTAATGCAGATAACGGCGTGGAAAGCCTTCTACGCAGCATACAAAATCAAATATCACAAATGCAGTCGCAAATGCAGCAGCAACAGCAGTAAAACCAGTATTTCCGTAGCTATATCAAAAGCAAAACTGTTCAAAAAGTTACAAGCGAAGCCCGGGATAGGCTTTTCAACGAAAGAAGATTTGGGAACGAAAACCAAACTAGCAACAATAAGACAACGACATGGCAGGCAACAGCAAACTAAATATATGGCAGTGGAACTGTCGGGGTTACCGACGCAAGCAGGGACTACTGCAGCAATTCATATACACGCAGGGCTCACCGCCTGATTTAATTATCTTACAAGAAACTAATATAACTCCGGTTTAAAAAGGATACAGTGCCAAGAAAATAGACGCACGGCAAATCTAATTAACAACCACCTAGTCACCATAGCGCATGACGGAATTGAGGACACGGGGATAGAGCACGTTATAACGGAGGTTATTCCCAAAAAGAAGCATAAAGCCAACAGCACTTTCATAGTAAACCTATATAGCTCGCCCAGACAGAAGAGATGCAATTTCAATAAGCTTTTCATGGAGGTGGGAAGACTAGCTAAATCCAACACTCTGCTTATCGCGGGAAACTTCAACGCGAGAGACCCCAGCTGGGGCTACCAGAAAGAGAAAAAAGGACAACTAATCTGTATAGCAGCGGAAAATGCAAACTGCACCCTACTAACAGATGAGAACAAACCATCGCGACTAGGGAACAGCGTTAGCCCAGACACGTGCCCAGACCTGACTTTTGTCAGAGGAGCGCGGCAGGTCGAGTGGGAGAACTAGCTGGAGAACTTGGGAAGTGACCACTATGTAATCAAGGTCACTCTTGAAGCAGATAATACTAAAAGAAAGATTGGAACCGCCCATATAACAGACTGGGACGTTTTCCGGGGCGATTGTGGGCAGATGCAAGGCGCAATCACCTCAATAGAGGAATGGAGCAACCAGCTGAAAGAGTTGCAGGAACAAAACACGCAAGAGATAGACAGAACGGAAGTCACACCGGAAGTGAGTCCGAGGCTGCTTAGGCTATGGGAAGCAAGGCGAGGGCTCACAAAGAGATGGAAAAGACAGAAGCTTAACAGGAAGCTACGGCTCAAGATCGCAGAGGCCATCAAGAAGGCAGAGGAGTATGCGGCACACGTGGCCAAACAGGGGTGGGAGCAGTTTAGCAGCTCTCTGAACGGCACCCTTAGCACGGCCAGAACGTGGCGGATACTCAAAGCCCTCATGGATCCAACAAAGACAAAGCAGAAAGTGGGAAAGCAATCCAGAGGCTGGTCCACAACAGCATTGAGTCAGATGAAGAGATCCTGGAGGCAGTCAAGAAGAAGTGTTATGGCACAGACAAGCCAAGGATACCAAGGAGAATATCAAGGGGGGGAGAACCCGCAGCTCGACAGGCCGATAACCAATGAAGAGGTTTATGCGGCCATCAGGGCGGTTACCAGAAACACTGCAGCAGGAGCCGATGAAATCAGAAACTCGCTAATTCACAACTTCAGCGATGAAGCGGTGATGCAACTCACAGGCTACCTCAATACACTGTGGACAGAAGGCACACTGCCACGGGATTGGAAGCATGCAGAAGTTGTGATGATTCCCAAGCCAGGCAAGAAGTAGGAGATAAGCAATTTGTGCCCTATCTCGCTCACGTCGTGCCTAGGAAAGCTTTTTGAGACAGTCATCACAAGGAGAATACAACAATACCTGGAAGATAAAGATATGCACCCGAACAGTATGTTGGGCTTCAGAACAAAACTATCGACGCAGGACATCCTGTTGCAGATCAAGGATGAAGTCGCAGAAGCCGCCCCAAAAACAAGGGAGAACATCATCATGTTACTGGACATCAAGGGCGCGTTCGATAACGTCAGCCATGACGCCATCATGGAAGGGCTAACCACCACCAACTGCGGAAAAAGAGTACACGACTACGTAAGGGCCTTCCTGTCAAACCGCACAGCTACGGTTGGACTGGGGGACCTACATCAGCAAGGTCTTCGAAACACCAAAGAAAGGCACCCCGCAAGGCTCAGTGATCTCGCCGGTCCTCTTCAACATAGCCGTGATTGGGCTAGGCAGACAGCTGAGCCAGATAGAGGGCATAGAGCACGCTATGTACGCCGATGATATAACGATCTGGATCAGCCAGGGCTCCCCAGGGCAAAAACAAGATCTCATGCAGCAGTCAGCCACATGTGTGGAGAACTACGTCAGAGAGGCCTGGCATGCTCCAACGAAAAGTTGGAAATTCTACGAGTGGGCAAGAGACCATCCAAAAAATTATACAACATAAAAATTGAATAGTAAGTCCTCCCGGCAACATGATCAGAGTGTTGGGAATGTGGATCCAAAGCAGCGGGAAGTGCAGCCACACCCTAAGCCTTCTCCAACAATCAATGCAACAGGTCTGGTCAGCCACATAACATACTCACTTGCATGCCACAAGAAGGCACAGCACGAAAAAGAACAAGCAGACACTTTAATCAGGAAGGCTTTCAAGACGGCGCTAAATCTACCAAGAAATACGTCAAACGAGAAGCTCCTCAAGTTGGGAGTCCACAATACGTTTGACGAGCTATAGGAAGCTCAAATAGGGGCCCAAATGTACAGTCTCCAGTAGTCAACCACAAGCAGAGCGCTCCTCCGAAGGCTGGGCTACTTAAGTGAAGAAGTGGAAGATAGGGTTGCGGGCATACCTGATAACATTCGCCAAACACTCAGGGTGTGCCCAATTCCTCGCAACATGGACCCTAATCTGCACGCAGGGGGAAGGGCTGCGAGAGCAGAGTATGTACAAAAGCACTTAGCTGAAAAAACAAATGTAGTATACACAGATGCGGCTTTGCATCAATGGAACAGAAACACGAAGGAACACAGAGTAGTATCGGTGGTGGTGAACCGTCAAGGGGACCTAGTCACCAGTATATCACAGAGCGGCTGCAGAGTATCCGAGGGGGAAGAAGCTGCTGTTGCGCTAGCAGTAGCTGAAGAATACCACAGAAATAAATCGCTCACAATAATCACTGACTTCAAAGAAGCATGCAGGCACTACACTAATGGTAGGATCAGCAAGGGAGCGCTACGCATCATCCTCCAGGTGGGACCCCCGAACAAAGAAATTGAGCACAAAAATTTCTGGGTACCAGGGCACACCGGGGTGACTGGGAATCAGAGTGCGTGTATCAGATAGCAGCTTATCAGCCCGAGAACGGCGGGCCGCATCTTTCCCTCCCTCGTTCCCCTTCCCCTCTTTCGTTTCGTGGCCTTTAAAAAGGAAAGGAATAAACTGCCGAGGGGCTCTTTTCTTCGTCGGCACAGCACCTTGCTGCAATGTGTGCCTATTCCCTTTAGACGTACGATACATGGTGTCAGAAGTGCCGAAGCCCCGCCGATATGGATATTGTCAAGCCTCCAGAGCCGCTACAGTTCTCCGGAAACCTACGAAGAAACTGGCACACGTTCAAGCAAAAACTGGAGCTTTTCTTCACGGCTACGCCCACTACACCGCCCAGATCGGAAGCCGCCAAGACGGCAATCCTTCTCAGCGCCGCGGGTGAAGAGGCTCTCGACGTCTATAACAACTTCTCCTTCGAAGCAGGTGAGAGCAAGGAAGACTACCAGACAGTGCTGCGCAAGTTTGAGGCGTACTGTGTGGATGAAGGAAACGAAGTTTACGAAAGACACGTTTTTCGCCTCCGCGTGCAGGATGAAGGAGAGCCTTTTGAGCAATATCTGCGGCAGTTAAAGAAACAGGCGAAGCTATGCAATTTCGGCACGCTCGAAGAATCTATGATAAGAGATCAGGTTGTTTTCGGCACTGACAATCCGAAGATAAGGGAGAAAATGCTACGAGAAAAGGATCTAACCTTACAGAAGGCGGAGCAGATGTGCAAAGCGGCCGAGGTCTCGGCGCGGCAAAATGCTGCTTGGTCGAATGACACCCTACAAGTAGACTACGCCCACAAACGGGAGCATGACCGGAAACCTTTTCGATGTCGACAATGCAACAGGGCTCATGCGCAAGGAGACTGCCCGGCGTATGGAAAGATATGTTATGCTTGCAAGAAGCCGAATCATTTTGCGGTATGCTGCAGGCGCCGCCAGAGCAGACAGGTAGATGAAGTAAAAGAAGATAAGATGGAGGACGGGTTCGATATTTTAGATATCGGAGTGTGCGGAATCAGCGACGGGGCCGGTGCAGACTGGACGGTCAGCGGAAACATACGCGGCAAAGAAATTAGATTCAAAGTTGACACAGGCTCACAAGCAAACATAGTTCCTGTAACTCTTTACCGTCGTTTGAAAAACACCGCGAGCCTCCAGAAAAGCACTGCAGTGCTGAAGGCGTACAACGGCAGTGCTATCAAGCATGTCGGAGTGGATAGAGAGATCCTTGTTCTCAACGGTGTGGCACACGTTGTGACCTTCTTCGTGGTCAAGAAGGGTCGGCAGGCCATACTAGGGCTGCAGACATGTCAGCAGTTTGGGCTAGTGCCGAAAGCTGTGGATTCGGTGGAATGGAATGAGACAGCACCGGAGAAAGCCTTTCCAGACTTGTTCCAGGGTACGGGGTGTGTTGGACGGCAGTACCGGATGGTCCTGCGGGCGGATGCTGTCCCAGTAGTGCATCCAGCACGAAGAGTACCTTTGGCCCTCCGGGACCCTCTTCGACAAGAACTGGAGCGCATGGAAAAGGCTGCCATTATCAAAAAGGTGGATGAGCCCACAGAATGGGTAAGCCCTTTGGTGATAGCGCGTAAGAAAGATGGAGCGCTTCGTGTCTGCATGGATCCAAGGGAAATCAACAAGAACATCAAACGCGAGCACTATCCAATGCCAACAAGGGAAGAGATTGAGGCAGAGCTGTCGGGTGCAAAGTTTTTTTCCCGGCTAGACGCAAATGCAGGTTTCCATCAAATCCCATTAGACGAAGCTACATCGCGGGTGTGTACTTTTGCGACACCATTTGGGCGTTACCGATTTTTGCGTCTTCCTTTTGGAATTTCATCAGCGAGCGAAGTTTTCCAGAAAACGCTAATTGAAATCTTCCAGGGACTGGAAGGCGTCCGCATATACATTGATGATATTCTAGTGTGGGGTGACAGTGAGAAGCAGCATAACGAGCGCCTCCATGCCGTGCTAACGCGGGCAGCACAGGCGGGCTTGACGTTTAACAGGCAGAAATGCGTGTTTGGGTTGAAAGAAATTGCGTTCTTGGGCGACGTAATAGGTGAGCAAGGCGTTCGTCCCGGTCGCAACTTAGTTGAAAGCGTCCTTTCGCTGCCGGCGCCGCAAGATAGGCATTCAGTGCGCAGAATGATGGGCGTTGTTAACTACTTTCGCAAGTACGTCCCGTCACTGAGTGATAAGACAGTCTTACTGCGGACACTCTTAAAAGAAAACGTCATGTTTGAATGGACGGCGGCGCATCAGCGTGAATGGAGAGAAATTTGCGACGCACTGACAAACCCTCCATTACTAGCGCTTTTTGATGAAGCAAAGGAAACCAAGATCACTGCGGACGCTTCGGGGACTGGTTTGGGCGCTGCACTACTGCAGCGATATGGCAGTGACTGGCGACCAGTGTCGTACGCATCAAGGACCCTAACAGATAGCGAAACCCGCTATTCGCGAATTGAAAAGGAAACGCTTGCGGTAGTGTTCGCATGCGAAAAGTTCCATCATTTTGTTTATGGCCGCAGGGTACTGATCGAAACTGACCATAGGCCCTTGCTTGCAATTTCCCAAAAGAACATTGCAGACATGCCTCCGCGATTGCAGCGTTTTTTTATTAGGCTGCTACAATATGATTACACGTTGCAGTTCGTTCCTGGCAAAGACTTGCTGCTGGCGGACATGTTGTCACGTGCACCAGTGCCAACGCAGGCGTCGAGTGCCTCATCAGAAGCAGACTGCGACATCCATGCCGTACAGGTCGTCTCCAGCATCGTAAGCACGCCAATGAAAGAGCGTCTGGAAAAGGAAATCAGGGATGACCCGTACTTAAGCGAGGTGAGACAGCGAATTTCACAAGGGGCTGCCATCGACGGTGAACTGAAGCCGTTTGCCAGAGAGCTGTCTGTGGTAGAAGGAATACTGCTCAAGGGCTCTAAAGTTGTCATACCTAAATCTATGAGAGCAGAAATTCTTCAGAGGATTCACGAGGGGCACCTTGGACTAAATAAATGCAAAGCCAGAGCGCGGAGATTGGTATTCTGGCCTGCGCTCAACAGTGCCATTGACGAGTTCGTGCGAGTGTGCAGTACTTGCCAAAAGTATGCGTACAACCAGCAGAGGGAATCCTTGCTCATGCAGCCCACCCCGGATAGGCCATGGTACCGCGTAGGAATTGACCTCTGCCAGTTTGGTGGCGCCGCTTATGTCGTAGTGTACGATGCCCACTCAAATTTCCCTGAAGTAGAGAAGCTAAGAGGCACAGCGGCAAAAGAGGTCATAGCCAAGATATCGGCCATTTTCTCACGGTACGGCATCCCGGTGCAAGTGTGGACTGACAACGGGCCCCAGTTTTCATCGCGAGAATTTCGTTTGTTTGCGCAGAAGTACGACTTCCAGCACATCACATCGAGTCCAGAATTCCCAAGGTCAAATGGGCTTGCGGAACAGGGGGTTCAGATAATTAAGCGCATCCTTAAGAAGACGAATGAGTCACGCGGTGACTTTTGGTTGGGTCTCTTAGTCTATCGTTCTTCTCCCTTAGAAGATGGCCGCTCTCCGGGCGAACTGCTGCAAGGCCGACGCCTCCGCACTTCCCTGCCTGAATACAACGAGGATTCCAGTGTCCCAGTGCGAAAGCATTGCCAATCTTCGAGGGGAAAGGTACTGCCACCTCTCAAAGAGGGCAGTTCAGTTCGTGTGCACGGCGACAACTGGTCACGCACAGCAACAGTAATCGAGAAAGCAGCACCGAGGTCGTACGTGGTGAAGACTGAGAACCAGCGGCTCTTGAGGCGAAACAGGCAACACTTGCTGCACATTCCCGGAGGCGATGAAAGTATGCAGAGAGATCAAGACGTCGACAGCCTGGGAAAACAGTGTCTCAGCGACAAAGACCAGGATATCGACCGCCCGGGAGGACACGCACATAGAGACCGACAAAACATGGTGCATCCGACGCACGCGGCTCAGGAGACAGGCCGGGACGTCGACATCTCGCAAGAACAATCTCCACGGCACAGACAGAACATCGAAGATCCAAAAGCAGCTACGCATGAAAACGATCTCACCTCGTCAGGTCCGCGGAAATCAACCAGGCAACGTGCGGAACCTCGACGACTTCACTATGACTGCAGTTTCCGCCAAATATCGTAGTTTGTCTTTTTGTTTTTTGTTTTTTATACAGAAGAGAAGATGTATCAGATAGCAGCTTATCAGCCCGAGAACGGCGGGCCGCATCTTTCCCTCCCTCGTTCCCCTTCCCCTCTTTCGTTTCGTGGCCTTTAAAAAGGAAAGGAATAAACTGCCGAGGGGCTCTTTTCTTCGTCGGCACAAAACCTTGCTGCAATGTGTGCCTATTCCCTTTAGACGTACGATACAGTGCGGACGCTCTAGCTCGCGAGCTTACCAACCGAGCAGATACATGAAGTGACCCTGAGCCCACCATAACGGTGGAACCATCGTACGCGGAAATCCTAAATCACGACAGAGGACAGAGGATAGCGTATCCTCCACCACACCAGCTATTAACGCAATATGAGGCAGTCGGTTGGCGTAGACTGCAAACAGGAAGCTTTAATAAATTACACATACTTCACGAAATGTTTCCGAACCAGTACGCGGACACATGCAAGTGGTGTGGAGCCACGCCCACTTTATACCATATTATACCATAGCAGCGTGCTGGCGGTCCAAAAAGGACTGGTCCAGCATGCGTATGAGGTAGCAAGACTCAGTGGGGCCCTGGAATAAGGGCACCACCCCTGGAAGACTCAGAACGTCAACATGAAGACACCCGGGTCCCGCTGATTCGACCAATTTTTGGCGCCAATAATGTTTTTTTTCTCTCTCTCTCTGTCTTGGTTTAAATATCTTTGAAAAGATCTCACAATATGCAGTGGAATGTCCAGTGCCCTCTATTCTCTTAAATTCTGGGACTTTTGTTAACAGCATCGCAAATCTTAATTTTTAGTTCCTTACATTGTAAGCTAAGGCATCTGGTACAAAGCGCTTTGCTATGAGGCTTAAAGGGACACTGAGGAGAAATTGAAGCTGGCTTGTATCGATAGAATACCAGTTCCTAATCACAAAAACGCCACTCTTATTGAAAACAAAGCTCTTGTAAGGTAGAAAATAGCAAGCATCAAAATAGAGGTATTGCCACCACAGGCCAATCTCGCAAGTACAAGCGTGGTGACGTCTTAGGACAAGAGACGCCACCTTGGATGAATTTTTGTCCCTGAGGCTTACAAATCTGACAATCTCTGAAATTGACAAAGGTATGTTGCGCGGTTCAATATTGAAGTAAGTTTTGTTTTAAAACCGATAGTGCACTTTTATCATACAAGGAAGACAACCAATGTTGGAAGCAATTAAAACCGATGCTTGACGGCGCCACAGGCGGCCACGAGAGTTTCGGTTTGTTATGGCGCTTCGCGTCTATGAGCTTTGCGTGCCCCGTGGTTTTGTTTTTGACGCACCTCGATTTACAAGCGCCGAACAGCAGAGGAACTCCAAATGCCGCTTCAAGTGCTGTTTAACCTTTGAACTAGCCTGTTAAGGCTTGTCAGATGATAGCCACGGTCGATGAAGAACTATGATGGCCCGATGGTCGGTGATAGTACAAGACAGTTCGCAGTATAAAGACCACTTGTGTCTTCGCACGCTCGCTCGGCGAAACCTTCCCGGCTGTGCCAGTCAACTTCAAACTACTTAACGGAAATCGTTTATTGGGACGGCAGACCAGGTACAAGGCAGTTCAGAAAAATTGCTGATGACCTAGCTCTGTTAGGCCAGGATATACGTAGCGAGAGCGCGGAGATTTCTGCATCGGAGAAGTGCATTCACGAGATGCGCCCTTAGTATTGGTTATACCTTAAGCAGCCGTGGCGGAGTGGTAGCGTCTCCGCCTCAAACGCCAAAGGCCCTGCTTCGATTCTGAGCCTCGGCACATGTTTTTTTATTCATTGAGTGGGCGGGGGGTTTCAGTGGCTCCCATAGATGCCGCCACCGAATACGTTGCTTAGCGGTTAAGCGCAGGCTGTGTTAAGGCGCGTTTATGCTCCGGCGTAAAGCGCGCGCGCTGCACGGCGACGTCACGTCGGCCAAAGCGAGACCCTCTATACTCGAACTGCGTTTGACCGCCGTCGCGTTCGGCGGCTTCGGCGCACTCTGAACACACTGGCGGCGACTTGGAGCATGTCTCTATTTCACGCCGAGTGCGCAAGCTGCCGCCGGCCCGGCCAGACTGATTCGGCTCCGCCGCGAGGTGCGCGTTGTGACGTTATTCAATAGCTTCGCCAGTTGGGCGGCGCTGTTCTTTTCGAGCTCTCGGCTAATTTAATCCATTCACTGTACACATCGGAAGGTATATACATGCACCGCCCCCAGCTTCACATGGCAGTGGCGACGACGTGAATGCACACCGGCTAAACCCCGCTCTTCTGCCTTGTTGAAGACTGCTTCGCCAACGGTTTCAAGTGCTGCAGCGACTACATAACGTGGAGCATCGCAATCGACAGCAAAACGTCACCGTCCTTGGCACTGGTTATCTGCACAGCGCATCGAGCAACGAGAAGAAGCCTATAAAGCCAAGGCGTCACTGCCCCCGGCTTCACATGGCAGTGGCGACGACGTGAATGCACACCGGCTAAACCCCGCTCTTCTGCCTAGTTGCAGGTTAGTGCTTACAGCGTACTGCTGCCGCTTGATTATTTATCTACGTCGTCTCCACTGCCAAAGTTGAAATCTGTTGTTGTTTCAAAGATGTCGAAAGAGCTGGCTAAAATGAAGGATGAAATGCGAGCAGAATTTGTTAAGCTTAAAGAGGAGCTCCGGCAAGAAATGAAGACGATGAAAGAATCAGTTGAGCGGAGTTTAAGGAATGAAATTCGGGAAATACGAGCTGATCAGATTGAAACAAACAAAGCCCTTACATATGCGAACGAAACACTCGAGGAACTACAGAAAAAACTGGACAATGAAATTGAAAAAAACTCTAAGCTGGAAAAAGAGAATGGAATTCTTCGTTCCAAATGTGGGACCCTAGAGCAAAACACTGCAGAACTAGAGAAACGCCTTGTTCGTTTAGAAATGTACTCGCGAAAGGCGAACATTGAAATCCAGGGTGTAGAGCAGAAAGAAAATGAAAGTGTACTGGAGATAGTTTCCGAACTTGGGAAGGCTATCAGTGAGCCTATTTCCGAAGCTGACATAGAGAGTTGTCACCGTTTGCCCGCTCGACAAGGAAAAACGCCAAACATTCTCGTCCAGTTCAAGTCACGAGCGAAACGCGATGAAACGCTCAGAAAAGCAAAGAAAATGCGTCTCACAAACACCGATGTAGGAATCGAAGGCAGTGACCCAATATATGTGAATGAACATCTTTGCCTAGTCTTGAAACGTTTGCTTGGCCTGGCTGCCAAAAGGAAACGGGAGCATCAGTTGAAGTCGGTCTTGTCGGTTAATGGAAAGATTTTCGCAAAGAAGGCAGACGGCACTGATACTGTGCAGATAGAAAATGAAAAGGACCTTGAAAAGATCTGCTAGGCAATGTTTAGAGCAGCACAGCGATACCGCACCAATCGAAAATGCGCTATCACGAATTTGCTTTTCCCCAAAACATAAAACTTGAACAGTCCACACAAAACCCTGTCTTACATATCAACGCACGTTCTGCTTGTAACAAAGATGAGTGCATTCGTAGTTTTCTAGATGAATTTAATTTCAAGTTTAATATAATATTGTTGACAAAAACTTGGTATTATGAGCATAGTAATATGCTTTACCTAGAGGGCTATAGAAACTTTTTTATTAATCAATTTGGTAGACGCGGCGGTGGTATTGCTATATATGTCGATTTTGCCCATGACTACAAGATAGTTCCAGAGATTTCAAAATCATGTAATGATTTTGAAATATTAACTTTGAAATATAAGCAGGAAGCGGTTACAGTTGTGCACCGG
The DNA here is from genome assembly GCF_052857255.1 of Amblyomma americanum. Classification (NCBI taxonomy): domain Eukaryota; kingdom Metazoa; phylum Arthropoda; class Arachnida; order Ixodida; family Ixodidae; genus Amblyomma; species Amblyomma americanum. The sequence continues at coordinate 491,557,185 of NC_135497.1, read as the reverse complement.
CCCCCGGATGGCAAGGTTTCAAATTTTCTTACCTTCTTTGACATAATTCTTGACTACATGCGTGTTAATAACCTCAGATTAATTTGCGGGGGTGATTTTAATATTAACATTTCTCAAGATAATACTGCGGCAAATGACCTTATCACAACGCTTCACAGCTCTGGTTTCACAAATATAATTGAAACATCAACTCGCGTCACGTCATCTAGTACATCTATACTTGATTTACTGATAACAAACATAGAGACGGTCATTTCCGACGCTGGTACTATTACATCAGGTATTAGTGACCACTGTCCAGTCTTTATGATCTACAAATCAGAAACAAGAGCTAAAAATGATGCTTCTTGCCCGATTACATTGCAGTACATAACAGACCTCGCATTGCAGTCATTTAAACATGATGTCGCCGTTTATGATTGGTCGTTCATATTTCGCATTAAAGATGCAAGTGATGTCTATACCGCATTCATTCAAATCTTCGTGCAGATATACATAAGACACTTCCCATTTAGGAGCTTTAAGAAACCAAGAAAGATAAGGAAACCGTAGGTCACAAGGGCTCATGTAGGCATGATCACATAGAAGAATACTCTTTATCATGTCTTTCTGCGCACGCGCTCGCCTGCCGATCTAGATGGTTTTAAAGCAGCCAGGAACAGGCTGAATGCTGAATTAAGGCGGGCCAAGAAAGTGTACTTCCAAGAATTATTCTCTGATATCGCGCGAAAGAGCCCAAGTATCGTTTGGAAAGTAGTAAATTAGGTCTTAGGTCGCGGAAAGAAAAACACAGAGCCAAACAGAATTACTTTTAACAACTCCGAGTTGACTGGAAAGGCACTCGCGGAACATTTTAATGAACAAATTATTAAATCTATACCAAAGGACAATAACCCATTAAGTTTGGATATGGCTATTCAAAGCGTTCCCGAAAGTATGTTTTTGCAGCCAACCAATGAATCAGAAATCTACAGAACATTTATTCGTTTAAAATAACAGTACAGCATTAGATGTAGATAATATGCAAGTAAAGCCTTTTAAATAGGTTTTGGAGGATATTCTTTCTGTTCTAACTCATATCTATAACTTGGTCCTTGAAACGGGCGTATTTCCAGTTGCCATGAAGAAAGCTAGATTAACTGCAGTTCATAAGGGGGGCGATAAAAAATTGGTTTAAAATTACAGACCAATATCTGTTCTCCCGATATTTTCAAAGGGGATAGAGAAACTAATTTATGATCGGTTAATTCTTTTCCTAGAGAAGCACAATGTGCTAAGCAATGCGCAACATGGATTTCGGAAAAATAGATCGACAGAGACAGCCTTATTGACCCTGAAAGAAAATATACTACAAAATATAGAAAATAACAATTTTACCATAGGTTTATTTATTGACTTCAAGAAGACCTTTGATTGTCTTATTCACGATATACTGCTGCATAAACATTCACTCTACGGAATTCGGGGCATACCACTAGAACTGTTTCGGTCATATTTGAGTGGCAGAACTCAGTGCGTATGCATCGATAGGGAACAGTCAAATTTCTTAACAGTTACGCGTGGTGTGCCACAAGGAAGTGTTTGGGGGCCTTTATTATTTAATTTATATATAAATAATATTGTTACACTAGACCAAACAGAGAAGTTCATAATATATGCAGATGACAGCACAGTCTTATTTTCTGGTCCAAGTGTACACAAATTAGTACTAAAATGCAATGATATGCTTGACAAGCTCTTGCTGTGGTCGCAGCGCAACAAGATAAATATTAATGGAGCAAAACAAAAGCAATTATCTTCCGGGCAAAAAATAAACCACTTCAAATTCAACACGAAATTAGATATGCTGATAAAGAAATTGAAATTGTGCACGAGCCCAAAATTCTGGGAGTTGTTTTCTCGTCTAACCTCAGCTGGGATACGCAGGTGAAAAACATCTGTAAAAAGCTCGCTGCCACAGCAGGAGCACTGTCACGATGCCGAACGCTGCTGCCCAGAAACGTTAAGCGGCAAATTTATTATGCACTCTTCGAAACTCATATTAATTACTGTAGCTTAATATGGGCAACCACTACGAAAACAAATATCACGAAGATTCTGCGCCTCCAAAAGAAAACCCTTCGTTACATCGCAAACGTACACAGCTTATCCCCAACAAACGTTTTGTTTTCATTGTATCACATTGTCCGCATTGACCATATGTATGATTTCCGGATGCTCCGTTTGTTTTCTTTCTCTAACAGTTCTTACAAGGCCTTTATAACTGAAACAGCGTCCCTAAAATTAAACATACTTCTGCTCATACCCGCAGCACGGACGCTTGGTTTGTTCCTCATTTTAGAACTAATTATAAACTCCAAACATTGCAACACAATCTTCCGCATGCACTTAACAAATATAAACATACCACAAATTTCAGGTTCAAGGAATTGCGACGGTATTTCGTAGAGTTGTGAACTATTTCTTTTTTTTTTAGATATGTTACTTCTGATTCTCTAGGTGGCCTGTGATGTACAGAGAAAATTTTGTGCATTTCTCTAATATTTTGATTATTTCATACAATTTGATGTGTGTATTCTAATTTTCATGTGTGTATATAGGTTCAAAATGTTTATAAGTGAACATTAAGTGCGTCTTTGAGATTCTATTACATGTGAATTTCTTAATTACGTATTATTTTTGCACTAGATGAACCTAGAAGTTGCAGTTTTAACCATACAATTGCATGTAAAAGTGTATTCATTGTTTGTATTTGATAGTGTGTATATTTGTTCTCCTTTGTTGTATCTTTCTTATGTTCATTTCCATCAGCTGGTATGTCGAAGCCACTGCTATGTAAAGGTTTTCCGGGCCCAGTCAAGTTGCAAAAGCAGCTTTTTGATTGGAAATCCTTCCAGTTGTTCTGGAGAAATAAATTCAATTCAATTCGAAGTGGGCGAGACAGCCCGATCCAGTGGACCCGATGGATCTAGCGGAATTCAGCCGATGAAGCGTCGTGCGCCGGCTTTAGCTTCAAGCCGCCAACTTTAAACGCGACCGCCCTTGAGCACCAATCAATTTTTTGTGGTAAATATAAAAAAATAACTTGGCCCTTCCGCGCAGTTCAAGGAATCACAATCCATTGGCCCCAAAGCCCCGGCCAGCCTCTAATGGGCGCAACGCGCCGACCTTGTCCTGGCCCCTCGCGACTCCCCGCACTGGGGTTATGATATTTAGTTTGCAACGGCTGCTCTCTGAGGAAGGGGGAAACCACCCGCCGGCGCCTAACCTAACCGTGCTCCCTCAAAAGCATCGCACGCTCTGTGGGGCTGAGGTCGCTGAAATGCAGGCCGGAGTTTTTACGAGAACTACGACGTCGGGTTCGGGAACGGGATCCATCGTAACACTGGCAAGACGCCGGTGCAAACGTAAACGAAGCGACGATAGCGACCCCCGATAGATGCTTTCAACATGCGGCGGCGGTAGCTTTCATTTCGGCAGCTGCTAGACCGCACCGCTAGCCGACCAGAAATCACGGAGACTGCGTTTACGTCACGTATCACGTAACTCCGTCCTTTGACGTCATAAAGTTCTCCGTGACGTCATAAGCGTTCTCGAGTTTGAATCGGAGCGGCGGGAAAAACTTTTTCAACTTCCAATCCAAATTTCTTTGAAAAAAATACATCTTTCGCTCCTGGACAAGCGGCAACAAAGCCATGAAATGCCGAACTAGCAGATTTTGCTAACAAAAAAAAAGTCTGATAGAGTTCTCCTCAGTGTCCCTTTAATAGTGGAGCTCCATTAGGTTGCGGAAAACTTTTTGGAGTGCTACTTCTTTTCCGGAATGATGTGCGGAAAGTTCACGCTCCCGGGAGGTTTATCGAAAGCGATCACGCGGTTTAAGAAATGCAGGAGAACAATGCAAACCTGGTAGTCATCGCCTCTGAGATAAAGCTGTACGCTCATGACAGCCGATTTTATTCAGACAGAGCGCAGTTCCAAACTAATTTTGCTTTGCTGGCTGTTAGTACGTGTTTGTAATTTCTGTCAACAACCTACTTAATTTTGGCGTTGTCATCAGGTGGGGCGAGCGGTTGTGAGACGCCGACAAACTTCAAAATGCCTTTCCAAAAGGAGATCTTGGATGTCGCGTGCGTGCAACGTGCTCTCCTACTGCGGCCAGGTTTGGGTTCCGTCTATACCCGTTCTTTTCGCGAATGACGTGATGCGTTTTCGGGGGAGCATCATGAATTCTTAAAGCCGCTGTCGTGAAAAATTGAAGCAGCTGCGCTTGAAATTTCAGGAGCTATATTTACGCTGCAGAATACTTTACTCTGAAACTTGCCATCCAAGTGTTACACCGTCGCATATCATTATACAGACTCATTCAGACCTGCCGGAAGAGGAACTACAGGTTGATAGCTTTGCTTTTTAGCCAAATAGAAGTGTAGAACATGTTGACGTCTGTGCTCGAAAGATACGCTCGACGTTCGACGGGCTAAAGGAGTGAGCGTGCGCGAACGTCAGTCCGTTGTTTCAGATTTCTCCCGTGGGAAGGGGCTGACTACGCGGTAGTTGCGTAAAGCGTAGGTGGTAAAATGTAAAGGCTTGGCGGTTAGCACTGACGCGGGCCGAACTGGAAGCGAGCGCGCGTTCTCCTTCCGCGTGAATGGCCAACGCAGCGGCAGAGCGGTGGGGCAGTGGCGACCATACCGAAGTGCGACGGGAAGTGGAAATAGACCCTTTCGCGAAATCCATAAGAAGAGAAGCGCGCGATCCCCTCGAGACCGGCCGTCTATTGCGTTATGGCCTGATATAAGTCCAGGGATGAACTTCGGGGCGCTCCCGTGTCAGAAGCCAGTTGGCTCGTTCAAAGCTCTTGTAATCAATCGGCTCGTATCAGTGTTGTAGGCGTTACCGAAAAAAAGTAACTAAATACGTTACTCCTGACGCTAAAAAAGAAGAAACGCGTTACCGCCCTACATTAGCTACAAAAATAAAACGTTACGCGTTATCGCTACCGTTTTAAAAAAATGTTCCGCACATTGCTTTGCCGTTACTACATGACCATAAATTTTAATCAGTGCGTCTTCGCTGCAAGAATTCAGGATAACAGTTTTATAAAGCTCACATTTCATATAACGCTTCCAGCCCAAACAACGATTTTATCTGAAATCCTGATTTAACGAGAATACTTTGCACAAACATGCAGGAGCTTGACAATGTTACAGTGACCTAGAATTGCCCGTAGAGTTACATGTGAAGGCTTCAAACTCTTTGGCACATGGTGAAGCCATTTTCTGAATTTGACATTAAACACAAAATGACACAATCAATTATAACTTCCCCCCAAAAAAACATTGCTGAGCTCTACACAATTTTATGGTCATTCTGAAAATGTGATGTTCCAAAATGCTCGATGTACTTCTAACGAAATAGACGTGCAAATTGTGTAGCAATCAAGAAATTCTTAAATGGCATAGTTCTGAAAAATATATTTGCGCATAGAAAAAGATTTTTTCACTTGAACCTGTATAATTACCACAAAAAATTCAAGTGTTTATGTGAAGGTGTTCAAAGGTCAGCTTCGCTCGCTCAGGAATTCAAAAACCGGGAATGAAACTGCAGTTGCCGACAGAAAGAAGCAACATTTATTTCAAAAACAAAGTTGATAAACAGCGGTAGAGTATTGCAGCGACAACTTTCTAATGATTACAACTTGCTGTTAGATTTAACCATCAGCTGTCATCGGACAGCTTGCCTCGCTTCGTAGTAAATACGTCCGCACTAACGCTAAATAGGCGCTCGATGGACGCTCTGGATCGTACTCTTGTATTCACTTCAAGGAAGAGGTGGTGAACGCGTAGAAAGCTTCCCTTGAGCCCACTCTGCGCAAAGTTACGCAGCACCAAAAAGTACCGAAACAGTTCCTCATTTTCAGTTGGTGACCATGTCGAGAAGGTATTCCCGAAGAAGTCGTGCTAGGTTGGGCTGGAGCTGAGGCGGCTCTCTGTACCTCGATTCTGGATGCCCGCAAGCCGAGTAACTAGTAAGGTGACACTTCGCGTTACCGAAAAATGTTAGTGTAAGTACGGGACCCGTTATAGTTCTGAAATGGTAACGAGTACGCTACTAAGTTGCCGAAAATCTAACACATTACCGGTAACACCGTTACTTATAACGCGTTACCGCCAACACTGAGAGTAATGATTAAAATGCACCCCTTATGTACTCAATTTTCCTGGATGAAATTCCTCGAAACGGTGGTGCCTATGCGCACATTGAATGAATGGTTGGATATGAAGTCTTTTAAACAATTCAACATTCTACCTCGGATGCCAAGCTCGGCAAGGTCATGAAGATTCTCTGACCTGCAGGCCGTGTTGTATGCTTTCTCCAAACAAAAAAAAAACACAGCAAGACAGTGTTGTTTATGAACAAAAGCCTCTCGGGCAGTATTTTCTAGACGAACTAGTTGATCTGTTGTGGAGCATCGTTTTTGCATACCACACTCGTGAATGTCAAGAAGTTAACAGGATCTAAGAAGAAAAGAATCTTATATTTATTACACTTTCAAAGTATTTGGTTAGGCAGCTGGTAAGGGCTATGGGTCTATATCTGCTAGGAGATGTTGGTGGCTTACCGGGTTTAGGAAATGGTGGAGTATTAGCTATCTTCCAGGCTTCGGGTATTTTCCCGGAAACCCATACTTTGTTAAAGAATCTTAAAAGTGCCTCTACAGCAGGCATGGAAAGATTTGCCAGCGTTTCATAGTGCTTTTGCTTGGGTCCTGGAGCAGTTTTTTTCCGGCAGACAGTACTCTCGTAATTTCCTGGAGGTTAATAAATCTAGGCACCTCCACTTGTGGGGAGTCTTTATTTTTCGGCCATATTTTTGTATTTTAGAAATGACTGGGTATAATGTGACGAAATAGAGACTGCAGCGAAGTGCTCTTCTAATATGTCTGCCTGTTCCCTTATGCTTTTGTGTGTGCCAGGTGTCGTTAAAAGAGTAATTGTGAATGGTAAGAAGCTGCCGCTCAATTTTCTCACCTGCTTCCAAATTTTTTTTGTGTGGTTGAGCTGTTGATGAAAGAGACTAAATCTTGCCATGATGTTTTCTGGGCCTTGGGCCTAATAGTCCGCGCTTGTGCTCTCGCCGTTTTGAAAAAAAAATAAGTTTCTCGTGTGTTCGGTGTCTCCGATAGACTCCGCAGGCTTTATTCTGTCGTTTTTTTTTGCTTTTTTATATCCTTGTGAGTACCACAATTTGTGGTTCTGGCGCACCGCTCCTGTGGATTTTGGAATTGAAACATGTACTGCAGAAAGAATGCATGTTGTGAACATTTCATTAATTTCTTCTATGCTGTGATTTTCTAGAATTATATCCTCTAGACTGGCTTTTTTTTTGTAAAAAATGCCCAGTCGGCTAAATGTCGTCTCCAACGCCGTGGTTTTGTCGGACCAACTGTTGGCGAGGATGACAGACCTATTATTACAGAGACATGATCACTTCCATATGGTTTATCTAAAACAGTCTAGTAAAATCACTAAAACACAGGGCGAACTAAAAGATAATTCAAAAATATTAATTTTCCCCAAGATTGGGGAACAGTATGTAGGTTTACTCGAGTTTAGCAGAGACACATTAGTGGTTAGAATAAAATCCTCTATAAGCTGCCCTCTAGCGTCAGTTTTTTCGCTTCCCCTAAAAACAAGTATGTGCATTGAAGTCTCTAACTACCAGGTATGGCTCTGGTAGGTGCTCTAAAAGGATCTCTATGTCATGGCATATGTTACCTTCAGCTGTGGCTCGATATATACAGAGAACACTGTTAAGGTTTTGCGTGCAAGCAGAGTGGTTGCTACAGCTTCAAGTCTTGTTTTTTGTTTTAGCTCACGAGCCGGGACAGCGGTTTTCACTAGGATGGCAACACCTACGGTCAGCCTTCTCGCCTGCTCTCGCTCGCGATGGAAAACAGTATAATTCTTGAGAAAATTATTATTTTTGAGGCGCAAATTTGTCTCTTGTAGACCTAACGCAACAGGAGCGCGTGCTCCTAGGACATCTTTTATGTCACGGTAGTTATTTAGAAGTCCTCTACAGTTATATTGAATTATGAAAGCCATCTTAATTTTGTTTTTCTATGCAGTGAAAAACTAGATCAAGTTGTTTATGGCCCCTTGACTCGGGGCCTTTCTTTTTTTGACCGATCCAGAGAGCTCCGCTGACCATGCGACGTGGATGGCACGGCGCTGGTCTTGTTCATGTGCATTGCCTCCGAAGAAGTGCTGGATGACTGTGCAGAGGGAACGTGAATGTTAGAGTTAGACCTCGACCTGTGGGAGGTTTTGAGCGCCACCGATCCGGGGATCTGCGAGGCCTCTTTTTGGGTTGGCGGTGTAGTGTTACCTACTCCACCCGGGGGCGCTGATGGCCCCGTCAGAGGTTCAATGCGAGTAGCCTGGGCAGGTGCCGAAGCCTGGTGGGGAGCGTCGCGCCCACGCACCACATCAGCAAAGTTAGTTTTTGCGGTGAAGAAGAATGTGCTTGTTTGTGTGCATCGCCTTCTTGCTTCTTTGGAAGAAATGTTGTCAGTGTGACTACTTTTTTCTTTCTTCCGGCACGGACACGCCCTAAAGTATGCAGCATGGTCTCCTTCACAGTTTGCGCAGAGTGGGGCGCTGTCGCAGTCAACAGAGTCGTGATCTTTTGAGCCGCATTTCGCGCAAGTTTTGCAACCGCGGCAACTGTGTGAAACGTGGCCGAACCTCTGGCAGTTAAAGCATCGTGGAGGGTTAGGAATTCAGGGTCTGACATTAATTTTCAGACAACGTACTGGAATTGAGTCTGGAAGAGTACTATCTGCAAATGTCAAGACTATGTGTTTTTTGGGATTTCCTTGCCCTCTTTTCTTATTTTGATCTGTAGACATCAACGGCGTTTTGTTCAGCAAGCCCTTCTTCGATTTCTTGTTCAGTGAGGCAGAGAAAATCATTTTCTGAAATGACACCACGGGCTGTGTTGAGGGATCGATGGGCATTGATGGAGACAGGTATGTCACCCATATAATGTTGGGGAGTGAGTGTTGGACGTTATCTCGGAGTTCGAGCAAAAGGTCCTCACTGGAAATTTTTGTAACCTTGTAGCCTAAGCCTAAGGCACCGGTCAGGAATTTCTCGACAATGAATGGTAAGAATATTCTAGCTGGTGTCTCTGTTTGTAGACTATGTATGACATAAAATTTCGAAAAATTTGCTTCTTTTTCTTAAGGAACTGCTGGGTTATTCCCGTCTTCCCTCTCTTGAGAGGGCGATCAGTTGCTAAGAGAATGTTTGGCATAGAATAATTACGTTTTTCGGCTGCGGTGCCAGCCACCCAACATGGAGCCCAACGAGGGGACGGGGCAGGTACTCGCAAGAGAGTCCTGCCGACGCCAGCTGGACACCCCAACTATAACCAAATATGACGCAACTCACGGTGGTTGGCCACACAAGGTTAACCCTCGCTGCCAGGAAAAAACGGAAATACAAGAATTGAGAAGGTGACAGGAGGGTTGTGAGAAAGGGATTGGAAAGTGGAAGATAAAGGGGACGATAGGAAAAGGCGAATCCGATTTCCTCCGGTCGGGTCAGGCCGGAGGTGTCGTCTACAGGAAGCTGGGTCCAAAATGGTGTGTTGCCTCCGTCGAGGGGCCTTAAAGGTCCAAACGCTCCGCATCGGCTCAACCACCAAGAACCCTTTTCCCCCGGACACGGCGATGCCAAGCACGGCTTAGCGCGGGTGCTCGGGTGCGTGGTGATGCACTGTTCACCATCATCGCCCTGCGGGGATGTCCCTGTGGATGCTCGGGAACCCGTGCTGTCGCCACTCACCAACGTCTGCAAGTTGCAGACGCCCGCCCCTCTGCGGGGTGTTCTACTAAGAAGGATTGATATGGCTTATGCAGGGCAGTCCTGACCTTTTTAATTAATATGAGGGTGGATAGTTCCGCAATCCAACCAACTGCAAAGAAGTCATTCTGAATTTCAAAGAAAATATGCTATAGTGAAACGCCACAGGAACAAGCTTAAATGGTCGGGGGGGAAATGATCGCCAGTAATCCTGCTTTATCTTTGCTTTATAATTCTTTGATCCTTGCTTTCCTTTTTCCTCATAAAAATTTCCTTGCATTATAAAAAGAGCTGCAACTGGTTCTACTTCAGTGAGTGTTTACTTGCCTGAAATGTTCCAAAAGCTTCGTGCATATATTGTGCACTTGGTACGCTTGACCTAAACGTTGCGCTTGACAGTGCAGTATTTCCGGATGAGCTATGGCATTCAATATAGCAATTGTAAACTCTGTATTAAACATTTACATACCTTTTCCTGATACAAAGCCAGATGCATGGCTATTTTCGACCTCCCTCGTACACTGCTCCCCACTGAAATTATTCTTAAAAAAAAAGAAACCAGGTTAGTTCCCCACTTACTGATGTTGCGCCACTAGAGTAATGTAGCAAGGTTTCCAATGGCAGTCTCATCCTGCTATTAGTGAACTCGGAGCTTCCCGCAGTGCTATCACCAGTAGCCACGCCACCTACAAAATCTTCAGAGATAAGGTGGTTTCAGAATTTCACTGAGGGCAGCTTTGCTGGTGAAAATTTCATATCTGCTGAAGTAGCATATGCTCAACCGGAAGTTGTAGTTCGGCCATATCGTAGTTTCTAAATATTGACTAGAGAGAACGCTAACGCCATGATCTACGCGAGTTTCTTAAACAGCGCTTCGTCCACTGCGGGAACGCCGGGAAGACAAGGTGTGTTTGGCTTGACTAATGTTCGAAACTTGTAGTTACCCCAAGATGTTGTCCTCAGTGCGCGTATTAATTGGTTTCAATACTTCGCTTTTCATTTCAATAGATGTAACTCAAGTGAACGTTTGGTGCAAGGCTGAAATGGAGACTTTTGGATTTCTGCGAGATTTGCTTCGAGAAGGCTCACATTTTTGCGGCTGAATCCACGTTTTATGCCCAACAATAGCCAAGACAAGTAAGAAATCTCGTCTCCCCGGCATTTCTGTGCCTCTCCATGGTAGGTGAAGTGTAGCGCCAACAGCTTTCCTTCAAGCTTTGTGTAGAGCCTCTATGAGCCAAGCATTTTCATCATGCCATCACACCAGATAATTCCCATTGGCTGGAGGAAACTGACGTAACTCCGGTAAACGTATCAACAGCTAATATTAGACGTTTTTAGCATACCAGAGACGTAGTTTACCGGACCCCTCCTGCGCACGCGCAGTGGCTCCTCGTGACCCCAGCAATGCCACTGCGCATGCGCAGGAGGGATCCGGTAAACCGGTATACGTCTCCGCTAGTACGTCTCCGGTATGCTAAAAACGTCTATAATACAGAGATTTCGCACACCGGAGACGTACTAGCAGAGACGTATACGTACGGGAGCTGCGCATGCGCAGTGGCAAGCGTGAAGCCGGGTAGGACCACTGCGCGTTGGCCGGAGGGGTACGGTAAACCGTACACGTCTCCGCTAGTACGTATTAGATATGCTTAAAACGTCTAATATCGCACTGCCAACACATAAAGCAATTAGCTTTTACGGTGACTTTTTCCCCTGCGAAGCGGTATCTCGAAAAAGCTTGTCCGTTACTGTACAGCAACCGAATATGCCAGGCTTGCCAACGCGCCTCGTGTGTCTTCCGGAGCCCGTATATGGGCTTCAGCAGGGCTCAAAGTCAAGGGAGCTGGGGGGTGGGTTCTCAGGCCGCCCACCTCTACTGCTAACGAATCGGACATCCCCCGTGCTAGTTTGTAGAAACTGGATGAATCCGAAGCAGGGAACCATTCTTTGTTCTTCTCAGAGGAGGTCAGAATATTTTTCTCCGTCGTTTCTAAAATTTCACCATGATTTTTAGTAAGTCATTAACATTTTGTCTGAAATCCGATACAGAGAATAATAAAAAATTGGCAGCACAACACAAAGGCTGGAAGAAAGAGTGAAGCCCGAGGCCTCATCCCAGGTAAGTCCAGAGCTGGCTACACAGCTCCAAGGCGCTACACAGCAGCAAAGCAAGGAGCACACTGGCAGAGCGTGGGTATCACGCGTTGCATGTGTCTGTCAAACTGAGCGAACATCGACATTTAAAAATGATTTCTTCCCTTTGTATAAAACGATGTTTAAAATAGGGCGCCAGCTACTTTCTCTCTCTCCCTCCTTATTTTACTCTCAACCTGTGATCAGATAACGGCAGCCAGACTTCAAGCACTATGCTTCAGAGCCTAGAAAGCGGGTGTTGGAGGAATAAAGTCGTAGGATAAAGAGCGAGACTCGTTCATCGTATCTAGCTCCGATTTCTGGATGCTGAAGTTGATACGGCCGCGTTTCGATCTTGTTTTCTTCCCCTACGGTGCGGTTCTGGTGTCAAACGAGATGCGAAACAATTACTGCGCCATTTCCTTTCCTCAAAAACCATTTATTTAGTCGATTCGCGCCGCTGTACAAAATGGCAGTGGCTTAGCTCGGCTATGCCAGGATATACGTAGCGAGAGCTGCGTTGCCCTGGCTGAGCTTGTTGTGGTCACTGTATGTTGTGGTCACTGTAGCAATGAGAGACATTGGCTGTACACATCTTTCATTCTTTTTGCCTGACAGAGACGAACACTGACCGACGATCTGTGAAGTAGCATGCAGCGGTCTCAATTTTGTCCATACAGTATTTCGTTTTGTAGAGCCTCTTTAGTATACAAGCTCTATAGTATTCCCCATTGTGTAGGCTGGACGTGACGGTCCGAAGCTAAGTTAAAGTCAAATTTTCTTTCATACACTGACTAAGAGAGTCGTTTCCTGTTGAAATTACCCAAAGTAACACACAACTGTGAAACCGTGCCGTATGCTGGTATACACGTGACAACCACATCAATCGGCTGCTTGGCAGATGTTGCCAGAGCCACGTAGACTCCTTGGATGATAATGTCGTTTTCCAGAAGCCGAACACAGCAGACTTCATCATTATTCACAGCGACAGAAGGGAGGTGTCGGATAGCGGTGGTACCTTTTGTCATATGCACACAGACCCCATCGTTATTATTTGGTTCAAGCCAACTGCCAGGCAACATCCTCAGGATAGGAATAGTTATTCTTCTCTTGTCTATACAGCCGTTTAGCAGAGGCTGGACTCTCCTTCCCTGCATGCATGTCTAACGTTGTGATACAGACGCCCATGACATCTCCGCCTTTTATACGCAATCCTGCGCATGTGACTCGGGGATCGGGTGATAGAGCCGCGTGGGGCGAGTTGTCGGCGAAAAGCGCGGCGCAGCTGTGGGGTTGTTCTCGCCACCATGGTTTCGGCGCATGCGCGCAACTGCTCATGCGTCACGCTGGGCTTTGATGGTGGAGCGGGCGCGCGGCCGCGGCGACGGCGAAGCGTACGCCGCCGCACTTTGCTCCTCTTCAGTTGCCATGGTAACGGCGCATGTGCACAGCTGGCCTCTCCAATGTACCACGAATTGCTCGACTGGTGACTCAGTGTAGCTCTCGCTACAAAAGAGCGCACGTGGCGGTGATTTAGTCTGAAGTGTCCGTTTTGGTTGGCTTCGCCGCATTCCAAACGAGCACGCGGGTAGCAGCACTTCTCCGCATGACAGCATTGCCTTGAGAAGAATGCGTACGCCAGTCCCGAAAGCTATAATGATGGTTCACTTCTGGTCGACGAAAATTGCTTTGCCCTCTATTTTTGCGCTGCTTGGCACTGTGAAACCAGCGGAATCTCAATATCGTTAAGCGCACCAAGATCATTTACAAACGGTTTTCGCCATGAGACCAAGCTGCGAAAACGGAATCAAAACTGCCCATGTGGAACTTTGCATAGAGGGATAGCGCACTCACAGAGGGCCGTGTGCAGCGAAGAGGCTGCTACGGGGCAACTTCTATGAGCATGGCAAGTCATTGGAAGCCCAGCAGGGGAGAACAGCGGGCCCTTTATCCCATTTTATTGCAAGAATTATACGCGTCATCGCCAAAGAAACACGGCGTTGGCGTTGATCAGCAGCAGCGGACCCAAAAATTCCAAATGACGTCACCGTGGTATCGAAGAAAACTGAAATTTATTTCAAACGTGCGCGGAGTTGAACGCGAGACTCAGATTGAGAGGCGAGCACGCAACCCATAGGCCACAAAACCGCGTTTTTTAAAGCACGGTATTCATTACACTGAAATTATGTTCGATTTACATGGGCCATGTACAAAGCTTTTGCTATGTTGCCCTGTCTCAAAAAGACAGAGCAGGAGACCCTATACGGGAGGTGAGGCTGAGCACGTCACCAAGAGGAAGTGCCATTCCGTAGGCCGCGTTCCTTCTTGGCGAAGAAAGGGGAACCTAGTATATGCGTCGCCTTACGTCTGTATGCTAATGACTAGGTGTGTCAATAGAAAGGACGAGGAAAAATATAGTAAAAGAAAAAAAAAGAAATAAAAAAAAACGCTTTCGCATTCAATGCACGACAGTACTCTTAAGGGCTCTCTGTAATTTTTCAACCAAGAGGGTAGCGGCAGCGTTAAACCACACGGCGAAGTCGACAAATTGCCAGCCAAACGCTCCGAGCAGGCCCTGCTTGTGGCAGGATCAGTTTTCTATACATTTTGTACACTGATCGATGAAGCAAAGTATGCGAGGTGATTTCATTCTGCTTCATTGAATCGCTACGGTAGTGTTGGAAACCGTTAAAAATAGAGACAGTGCGAAACCACCATGTGGGGTTCATTGGAGGTTCGTTATATCCCGTTGTAGGAAAATTTTACTTCGTAAAACTAGCTATCAGATATTTGGGCTTCTGCGGGAGCTTCGTGGGACAATGGGCGTTCTTTCGTTACATCCATTATTTTGTTATAATGAGGTTTGACTCTGTACGCTACTGTCATGATGCTTGCACAAGAAGAGATAAAATGAGCAACTTCCTGGTTCCAAAGAGTGAAGTTTGTTGAAAGAAGGTATTTTCGTGCCTATGAACACCTTAATCGCGCATAAACGTCCCACTAATGCTTTCTACACCAGGCGCCATGGTACCGCTTAGAAACTCGGGACTAATGTGCGTCATGCATTCTGTCCGCAGAGTTTTGATTGCATATCAAGAAGTGCTATTATGTTCATAGCTACCAAAACTGTTAACAAGAAGGAGATGTGCTTATGAAGTACTGCCGCCGCTTTCGTCCGATCCCTTTGGAACTGCTAGAGTGAAATCGGTTGGGGTAGAAGATGAAAGAATAACAACGGCTTAATAGGATTAAACTCGGCGTCATGTAAATTAGTCAACTCCATTATATTTTAAACAGAACTGCTCGCAGTTTGACAGGGACTACGTCGGAGACACGACACACACGTGCGCGCTGTTCTGTTTAAAATGACTTACCAACTCGCCCAAGCATCCGTTTTAACGACGCCATTAGCTGGAGGGCCACCTACAAGGAGCATTTGCAGCTTCTTTCTTGAGTTGTATCCGACTATTGTCATCGTTATTAGCCTGGCCACGCCCACTGCAGGCTAAAGACCCCTCCCATGTCTCTCCAATTAAGCTTGCCCTTTGCCATCTGCGGCCACCGTATCCCCGTAAACTTCCTAATCTCCTTCGTCCGCCCACCTAACCTTCGGCCGCCCCCTGCTATGCTTCCGTTCTCTTGAAATTCACTCAGTTACGCTCAAGGGCCACCGATTGTCTTGCCTTGCCCATTTCTTCCTTTTGATTTCGAGTAGGATGTCATTAACCTGCCTTTGTTTCCTCACCCACTCTGCCCGCTTCCAGTCTCTTAACGTTACACATATCAGTTTTCTCTTCATATCTCGCTGCATTGTCCTTAATTAAGCTTAAGCCTTTTCGTTAGCCTCCACATTTCTGCCCCATAGGTGACCACCGATAAGATACACATATTGTTAGGGATATTGTTAAACTGCCATTGTTCTCTGAGAGAACCTGCCTTAGGCCCTCCACCTCATTCTTCTTGGTATTTCCCTTTCATGATCCGGATCAGCAGTCCATACCTGTCATTAGTAAAAGTATTCCATTACAACTTCCAGCACCTCGCTACCATTTGTGAACTGTTGTTCCCTTCCCCTTAAAAAATTGTTCTATAGACAGTGTGCAAACTTCTTATGAACTCCATTGTCTTCCTATAGATATTACTTTTTCTAAACATATTCTATAGACTCTCTACAAAAAAGTCTACTAAACTTGTATAGCCATAACTCTATAGGTCGTCTATAGACTGTCTATAGGAGTTGTAGTGTCTAAAGACTGTTCTCTAGGATTTATCTACAAGGAATGTATAAAATTTATAGACAAAAGTCTATGAACAGTCTATAAACTCTCTAAAGAAACTTTAGCAAGGATTGCTAGGTTGTGGAACATTACTTGGTTTCCTGTAGGTTAAATTTTAGATACACCGTTCCGCTTTGCCTCTCTAACTCATTAATCATACAGTGCAGTCCATCTCCTGAGTGACTTAGCAAGGCAATGTTAGAAAATCACAGATTACTAAGGTATTCTCTATTAACCCTTATCCCCAGTTGTTCTCAATTCAGGCCTCTAAATACCTCCTGTAAAGATGCGGAGAATAGCATTGGCGAGATCCTGTCTCCCTGCCTGCCACAGTGGTAGCTGTGCAGTTGGTATATATATCTTCCAGTATTTTGACATAACGCTCTTCACCCTGATTCCGCAATGCCTGCAAGACGCTGAGGTTTCCACTGAGTCAAATGCTTTCTCGAAATCAATGAACGCTATAGAACGAGGTTGGTAATCATCATCATCATCCTAACTACATCCACTGCAGGGCAACGGCCTCTCTTATGTTTCAACAATTAATCCTTTCCTTTCCGAGCTACGGCCACCATATCCCCGCGAACTTCTTAATCTACTCCGCCCACCAAATGAACATGCAGAAAACTAAAGTAATGTTAAAAAGCCACGCAATGGAACAGCAGTTTACGATTGGCAGCGAGGTGCTAGAAGTGGTAAGGGAATACATCTACTTATGGCAAGTAGTGACCGCACATGTTGATCACGAGTGTTAAATAATTAGCAAATTAAGAATGGGGTGGAGCGCATATGGCAGGCTTTCTCAGATCATGGATGGCAGTTTACCAGCATCCCTGAAGGAAAACTCATATAACAGCTGTATCTCATCGGTACTCACCACCTATGGAGAAGAAACGCGGAGGCTATCGAAAGGCATCCAACCTAAATTGACAATGCAGGGAGCTATGGAAAGGAAAATGACAGCTGTAACTGGGCTTGGGCAGGGCATGTAATGCGAAGGCAAGACAACCGCGGGTCTTTAAAGGTAACAGAGTGGATTCCAGTGAAGGGCAGTGAATCAGGGTTCCGAAGAAAGTTAGGTGTGCGGATGAGATTAAGAAGTCTGTGGGGATACGGTGGCCGCAGCTGGCAAAGGACAGGGTTATTTGGAGAGGCATGGGAGAGGCCTTTTCCTTGCAGTGAGCGTAGTTTAGCTGCTGTCGGTGATGGTGTAAATTCATAAGTTAGAATAACTCGCCTTTAGTTAGTGCCCGCCGCAGTACAGTGGTGAATATTTACCCGGCATTGCATCATACCATACACGCATGAAAGGTACACCGCGCCTTCGCTCCGTGATCTTCTTGTCTTCCTGTGGGAGGAGGAGGGGGAGGAAAACCTTTCAGTGGAAAACTATAATCTCGTCCTCTTGAGTGGAGCCCTCAGTCCAGTGCTCCATGTGCCGCCGCGATCCTGCGTGCCCGCCAGAGCAGCTGTCGCGACAGCAGCGCTATAGGGCAGCGCTTTAGGGTGCCTCTATGGGGCAGCGTTGTTTTACATGGGTGCCACGACGCATGTGCGCCTCCCTCCAGCATAGGGTGAAGCAATAGCGTCTACCGACGGATGTCATCCCCCTGCGCTGGCGCGAGGTGCTCTTGCATTGAAGCAACGTACTGTCCTCACATGCAGTGCACCAACTCTCGCCCGACGATGGCGGCGCCTGGTGCCGTCTGTGGCGTTACTGATAGCTCTTCGTGGCTCTACTGACAACAGCGCTACTAAAATGACGCAAGAACACGGACATACTACACATGAGCTGACCGATAACGGCAAGAATGCAAGCAGACACCAGCGTGAAAAGAAAAACGCTAAAAAGAGCGGAGGAAGGGGAAGACAAAAAAATGGCTGGCGGTTTAGCATGTATACGCACGAAATACTATGCGAAAGTACGGGGACCTACCAAAATTTTTGGATGAACCAAACCCATTCTGGGGTTTCCCAGGTCAGTTCCGAAGTTTGGTTAACAAAATTTGAAAATTTTCGGGGATGGTCCACCCAAATTTCTGTAGTGAGGCAATTCTATTTTGAGACTAGGTTAAGCATGTCTTCCACCCGAACATACCTAGATTCACGATCAGTCAAATTCTGCCAAAATCATTCCAAGGGCAAATTTCTGGTGGTCGATGCTATATTTCGGCATTGGCTATGTCAAGGTATGCCGTGTCACAAATCTGACTTTTATTGTCATTGAGAAATCTCCTCACAGCAGCTTTCACAGCTGCTGCAATTTTAGTCACGTGACCCGCCAAGCGGCTTCACTCATCCTATGCTTTCGACTCGAATGCAGCTAGTAGTGCTTTCGCACTAAAAAAAGATAGCAGTTTACTTGCTACATCATGGGCCAATACACATGCATACTGGCTGGTTCCCAGTCAAATACAAGGTTGATATTATAATCCTCCGTGATCTTATTGCTCTTTTTTCCAGCTGATTTCTTTAATCCCACCATTGTTTTGCCCTTTTTCTGTTCTTGCACGTGCACATGCATACTTAATATTAGTTGTAAAACGATGCCTGCTTTATCTGTCAGCATCGTTTTTGTGCAGTTGTTTTCGTATATACCAAACAGCCAGTCTCAGCTGTTTGGTCGCCCTCTGCTCCCTTTGATGAGCCTACGCGCCAGCAGGCGCCACTGCGCTAGTTGGTCTTTATCAACTAGGCAATATGTAATGAATAAAGCTTGTAGGAATGCCGCTGTCATGAAACATAGGGCACTGTGGAATTACAAAAAGTATGAAGTGGTAAGAGAGATATTATGAAAATGGGTGATAGTTTCTAGTTTGACTATCGGCAATGCGGTCCTGTGCGTGAGACCAGATGTTCAAGCAAGGGCAGAAATCGAAAAACGCGGCGTAGGGAGGCTAGCTTTGAGAGCACATGACAATACTCCAAGTCAGGGGGTACAGGGTGATATGAGATTGGCGTCTTTTGAGAGCAGAGAAGCTAGCAGTAAGATAGCATTTGAGGAGCGACTGAGGAAAATGGGGGAAATGCACTGGGCTAGGAAAGTTTTCAGATACCTGTGCATAAGGAATGTGGACACGAAACGGAGAAAGCGAACAAGAAAATGGACAAAAAAATGCCTGGACAGCAGTAGAGGGCAAATCAGCAATTATCGGTTAAGAAAAAGCTAAAAAAAACAGAGAGCGCTCTCTGTAAATCAGGGATGCCGAAGAAATCAGCACTGGGAACATACAGAATATTTAAGCAGGTAATTGGCAAAAATATCTTTGATAATTGTAGGAGAAGCTCTTTGTTGTTTGAGGCCAGGACGGGTGTTTTGCGGACTAAGAAGTATAGTCTGGTACCACGCGATAGACATGTTGAGCGTTGCATGCCGAGAGCAATAGGAAACGGCTGAACGCTTCATACTTTTCTGTAAAGGGCTTCACCCTGCATTGGGAAGCAGGAGGGCTGATTTATTCAAAGCATTGCGGTTTAAGGACAGTGAAGGAAAAGAAGATTTTAAGCGGCTTGAAGTAACCAACCGGAGGTTACCCGATTGGTGGCTAAAATCAAGACAAGAGTAAAATTTCACAAGTCATGGCTAGGTAGCTTGAACCACCACCCGATTTAAAGGGTCCAGCCTCATCCATCCATCCATCCATCCATCCGTTCCGTCCGTCCGTCCGTCCGTCCGTCCGTCCGTCCGTCCATCCATCCATCCGTCCGTCCGTCCGTCCGTCCGTCCGTCCGTCCGTCCGTCCGTCCGTCCGTCCGTCCGTCCGTCCGTCCGTCCGTCCATCCATTTTTCCGTCCATCCGGCCGCAAGGTGACGCGTGGTGACTGGCTCCGGATGGAGTCACGACTGCTAGAGCGCCGTGACTGCGTAAAGTAGATGAGTTCATTCCTTTAATATTTTGAGAGTTTAGATTTAGTCTAGTTTTTGGATTGAGGCTAGTTAGGTGAAGAGCAGGCGAAATAGCAAGTCATGGATCTATCTGCGGGGTCTATTCCGGCCGGGAGCTATAGATTTACAGCGCTCATTTGTGAGTTTATTTATTTATTTATTTATTTACATACCTACAGTGCCCTTGCGGGCATTAGTCTAGAGGGGAAAAGAAAAAAACAATATGAGTGCACAGATGATATTTAATACGAATTCAGCTGAAATTTGAAAGGCAGGAAACAAGCAGTGAAAAATAAAACGACACGTATACACGTCGTTGTCTTGAGATTTGCGTCACTTAATCACAGTCTATCGTGGTAAGTTGAAAAAGAGGTATGAAAAGTTAAAAGCACTGCTAAAACCTAATAAAAAAGAATATTTTTCAGTTAACTAGTTTAGACAGGTAGTTATTCTTTTCTAGGTGATCGGCTTTTGCAGTAAGCAGAATTTTTTTGTGCGCGTATTTGCAAGTGGTTTTTTCTTTCTAACATTCCTTTCTAGTATTTTGTCGTAGCAATAATAGAGTGGTGCTTAGATGGTTAATCAAATGAAAGTTAAATGCAAGGAGTGTGAGACATCGGTGAATTTGATAGAAACGTGGTTTGAATCTTTAGAGGAGGCCTATGGCGCGGATTTTGTGTGAAAATGATGCGTACTAAGTGCACGCCTGGACGGGGCCGACGAAGTGAGCACCAACCAAGTGTTGCTTATGGGTACTCTCGAAAGAGAGCTGAAAGTAGAGGAGGTAGAAAACCGCAAACTACAAGAGGAGCTTAGTCAGTTGTTGGACGCAAAAAATGGCTGACACCACTGTGCGAGGTCACATTGGCGGACATTCCAGCGCCAGCCAATTGGATGAGGCCTGCACTGGCCTGAACAGCAATAGGAAACTAGGTCAGGTAGGTTCAGACAGGAACAGCTACGCACGCGTGGCAGCTAGGAAGTCTGGAGGCGGTGGAGAGTAGAGGAACAAGCCAACCACAAGGAATGAGGTCACAGTCACTGATAATAGGCAGCAAAATGCAGAAGTTAGGAGGGAGGGAGAGAATAACCTAGTGCTTATCGCTGGTGACTCAAACATGAGGAGGTGCAAAAGAACTATAATGGAGCGTGTAAAGGGTGATAAGCTCTAAGCAGTCGGATCATTCCCAGGCAGGGCAATGTACGCAGTACTGAGGGAAACAAAAAGCGTACTTTTCAGAATGTCGCAGAGCGCAATTTTGTAGTGGTAGCGGCGGGGCTAAATGATGCCCTGAATGGTGAAGCCGCATAAGTAGTGGAAATATTAGCGGAGGAAGTGGACGACATAAGGGCAATAGCACAGCAAGTGCAGATCATGGTGTGCACAGTGCCGGAGGTGCAAGAGCGGAACGGAGATGTTGCCAAGGACGTTGTGGCTGTTAATCCAGAGATAAGGAAGTTAAGCGAGGAGAAAGACTTTGAAGTGGCAGACATAAAGAGGGAAGTGCATAGAGCAGGCTTGGGCAGAGGCTTTACACAGGCGACATCCATTTTAGTGGAAGGCTAGGAGCAGGAATCGGCTGGCGCCTGGCAGGCCAGGCAGTAGCTTTTGTAGGGGGTCCACTGCGGCTCAGAGCGTAGGGGTAGGTAGAAACGAAGTAGAAAGTGTAACAATGGCGGCTGAGCCCGACAAAATGACCGCTATAGGAGGTCGAAGAAGAACACTACTACAAAAAATTTGACACAAGGAGCAGGTACATAAACACGCAAGGCGGTAGAAAGAGAGCGAAATGGTTAGAAATAGAACAACAGTAAAAGGACGAAGTAGGTGTATACGCGCTATACGAGACACATCTCAGGGATCTAGCTTTTACAAAAATCAATATCGAGTTTCTCTTGAACTTGTATAGGGAACCTTATGATTCTAAAGGATCTCTATAGGAGCTCGCTGCCTATCGAGCCAGCTCAATAAGTGTTCTATTTATTCTTTAACGAGACTTTACTGTAAAATATAACTCTGTACGCAGTCAACAGGAAATCAATAGTATTTGCTCAATAACAGTATATAATGAGCCATATTTTATAGAACTGGTTTTGTGTCTTCACTCGCTCCGTTCGATGTCAAAACATTTTCTATAGAATTGCCTGTGCAAGAATTTATAATGAGTCGAATTTTGTAGAACTTGTTTTGCGCCTTCACTATATGAACTCGCTCCGTTCGCTGTCAAAACAAATTCTATAGAATTGCCCCTGTAAGATTTTATAATGAGTTGAGTTTTATGGAGCTTGTTTTGTGCTTTTGATATATAAACTTTCTCCGTTCTGAGTCAAAACAGATTATATAGAACAAGCTCCGTAAGACTTCAAAATGATTCGAATTTTATAGAGCCTGTTTTGTGCCTTTTCTTTACCAAATCTCTTTGTTCTGAGTCAAAACAGATTGTACGGAACATGCTCGCTAAGACTTCAAAATGAGTAATTTTATAAAGTTTGTTTCGTGCCTTCGCTATATGAACTCTCTCTGTTCCGAGTCGAAACAGTTTCAATAGAATTGTCTCCGTAAGACTTCATAGTGAGTCTGGTATAGAAATCTTGTTTCGTGCCTTCGCTGAATGAATTCGCTTCATTCACAGTCATCTACTGAATTCTCTCGGTAAAACGTCTTTATCAGCCAAATTTTATAGAGATTGTTCATTGTCTTCACTGTATCAGTTCGCTTCTTTCGCGGTAAAATTTAAAACCAAACTGCACCTGAGCACGTTAGAAACAATTGAATGCAAACATATAGCATTACATTTTCAAAAGGCACCGCTGAATCAGCCACTGACCTCGAGAAAGATTTCGGCATTACTCAGCTGCTCATATATGTATTCGTTTCCTTTATTGAGTAAAAAACAACCTCATTTTCATTGCGGTCGCTTGCAATCTTCGGAAACGGGATAAACAAAGCATACAAATATCTGTAAATGAATATTTTTCCTCGATGAGCGGAAAAATATGATCAGCTCTCACTACTGACTAGTGAGCGGTAATAGGAGCAGCCTTGTTCATCGCTAAAGTTACTGCATTCACCATTTTTCGAGCTCGTGTTGATTTGTGTCTGCATAAGTTGTTTCCTATTTTTCCATCGGCGAAAAAGTAGCCCCTTTTCCCGCAACGTCCTGTGTATAGCATAAACATTGCGCACGTGTTCTACCACGAATGGTGTTTGTCGACCAAGCGCATGACGCACTGGAGGAAAATAACTCGGTGCGGTATTAGCAGAGAAGTTCCAAAACTTCGTAAGTCACGTTTCCTGCATAGCAAAAACACTTCTACCACGGCGTCGCGGCCCGTTCTAGGAGCAGGAGTTCGGTGGAGCGCTGAGGACTGGCATAGCTGCGTTTCACCATTCCGTCGCGATTGCAACAGGTTGAGGGTGCATTTCACCTGCGCACAAATGTCTTAGCGGAGCTTCGCCTAATCCATTTATCGCCGCAACAACACAAGCCAGAAGCGTGTGCACGAAAGGCACGCGACATTTTTTGACAACACATTTCTCCACAGCTGTACCCGATCTGCCCCTAAAACAGGGTTGGCCTGAATTTTAAAGATCCCTTCCACTGCAAAGAGAAGCTGACTTTGAGAGTTTTGCAAATTAAAGGCCATGCCCACGCAGATTTCCGCGTCGTCCCAGCACACCCCAGCCCCAAGCGAGAGCATGTATACTCGTTCTCAAGACTTATTGTGTAGGGATCAAACATATTAAGTACATCGCTGCCAAAGTACTGTGTGAAAAGAATGACCACAGGCTTGTCAGGCACATCTGTGGCTAGACGCGAAGCAAAGACTGACAATTCCCTCAAGCAAGCCCGAGAAGATATTGTGGAGCGGCTTATAATGGCCACACCCAGCGCATTCCTTTCCAGAATAGGGAATATGTAGTTGAGACTGGTGGTCGCTGCAGGAAAGGGGCCCAATTGTATGCCAGCACTGCTCCTAATTATGAGTCCTTCCGCACAAAAGAAATTTTCACTCCCAAGTGTAACCGGCTCCGAAGGAAATCAGAACTCCCGTAAGGTGCCACGGCAAAAAAAAAAAAGCCAGTCGAAGGCAATCCAGTCCAATCCGCAAAGTCGCCAGCTGCGGCAGGCTACGGCGTCATGTTCTTTTTGTTGCCAGGTTGCATTTTGGGCATTGTTTTTTGTCTAGTAACGTAGCGTTTCGTGTTGTGTCTTGCGTGGCTTTTTCGGGCTATGGTTATCTGAATGTGCTAAAAAATTGATGCGCGACTTGTGAAGCGCCTTCTTAAGCGCCTGAAGTTATTCTGAAGATATCGGAAGACGTCGTATTGCGCCTTGCACCACGCCGTGCCAACACCGGCATCAACGTGGAAGAAAAGTACCTGTCGGGATCGCTTAAGAATGTGAGTATAGTCCTTGAAATTTCCTTTAAAAATGTTGTGGTGGGGTCTGTGAAGTGCTGCAAATGCTGCTGGGTGTTCTCTGGCAACTTCTTCGAAGTGCAGAAGTTCGAGTTCGACGCAACGGCTTCCGCAAGTGCGCTGTTTTTACGTGACCGTGAGTCAGTCACACAGCCATAGAAACCGTCGCTTCGCGCCTATAACTTCTCCGCAGCGAAGTTGCGATGTGGAGCGCAGTTGCATGTCTTTGATCTCATGGTAGATTTGCGCTCACTATTGCAATGAATGGAACCAAATCGTGGAAGGCACTCTGTTGGAACGACGTATGGTTCTCAGTGGCAGTGGTTCTCGCAGTTTATTTTTTCGTGCTTGTGTTTGTATGTGTGTGTGTGAGTGTTCTTTCCAAAGGTCCAAAGTTCAAAGATACAGGCTACAGCGTAGGTGAAGATTTTTCGCGCCGCGTCCAGAATTGCCGAAAACAGCTTATAGCTTTCGCTAAGGCAAAGTCTGTGTCTTATTCCCTGCTGTTTAAAACGCTGCATATCGGCCCAAAGCGTTACATTTTTGATGAAAGTTCTGAAACTGGTAAAGAAATATCTTAACAATCAACTCACCCCTGCCGGCCACCGCATTATTCCCCACCTACTCCTCGTGCCAACTTTTAACCTATCGGTTATCTTTACTAACATCCGCAGCTTCTTGACGAAACGCGATATCGTGTCAAACCTTATTTCATCATCAGGCAGCGATCTACTTGTATTAACCGAAACGTGGTTGAACAGCGATATAAATGACTCGGAGATCTTGTTTGATTTGCCAAATTTTCGTCTTTTTCGCGCCGATAGGAAAGAAGCCCGCAGAGGGGGAGTTCTAATTGCCGTCAACGAACAGTTATCATGCTCCGTCATCAATGTCTGCTCGGACTTGGAAATACTATGGCTCATGTGCCATGCTTCACCCCTGTCACTTCTAATTGGGGTGTGCTATAGACCACCTCGAAACTTTCCTCGCAAGCTTCACAATATCCTAAATCAACTGGTTTCAAAGCACCCTAAGGCACATATCCTCCTATTTGGGGATTTCAACTACCCAAATATCGACTGGAATAGTCAACCTCAGCCCATGGTCAGTCAGGAAGAGTCGAGAGAATTCCTTGATGTCTGTCTTAATTTTAATTTGACCCAATTAGTATCTGAACCAACACGTGTCGCAGGAGAAGCAGCTAACACTCTAGACCTCATTCTGACCCCTCATCTAGATAGCTTAGAATCCCTTACGTACCTCCGCGAAATCAGCGACCATAAAGTAATTCATGCCACTTTCAGCTTTACACCTGTGTTAAAAGAACCTTCCCGGAAAACTATTATGCTCTACGACAAGGGAAACTACGAAGCAATCAGCAATGAATTAAATAACTTCTTGTCAATGTTTGAAACATCCTTTCATAGCAGAAGTGTAAATGAAAACTGGACACTCTTCAAACATAAAATAGCTGACGTAACCAATAAATATATCCCGACGTGCAGTTTTAGGAAGCGTAATCGGAAGCCGTGGTTCACTAAAACACTAAAAAGACTCGAAAATAAGAAAAAACGTGCATTTCGTACAGCGAAGCGACAAGGAAACCCAAATGCGTGGGTAAAATACCATGAAGTGGAACACTTGTACTTGGCCGCGATTGTTAAAGCTAAGCGCTCCTTCTACAAAGTCGACCTACCAAAAATGATAATCGATAACCCGAAAAAATTCTGGAAAGTGATAAACCCAAAAGAAACGCGCGCTTTCACCCTCGCTACCAATGCCGGTGTTACAATGACTGATACCGAATGTGCAAACGCATTTAACACTGCTTTTTCGTCCGTTTTTACTGACGAATTCGAATTGCCCTGTTCTACACTACCACTTATCACCACAGCCATGGAACCCATAACTTTCAACAGTAGCGGAGTTTCATGCATAATTGATAAAATAAAGAACTCATCCGCTACCGGCATAGATTATATAAACTCAAAAATTTTAAAGAACGCTAAACTAGCTTGCTCCAGTATCCTTTGTGCACTGTTTACGCAATCATTGTCTGAAGGAACCATACCTGACGACTGGAAAGTGGGGAAGGTCGTTCCCATCCACAAAACAGGTACTACTGATTCACCTCTTAATTATCGCCCTATTTCATTAACAAGTGTACCCTGCAAATTAATGGAACATGTCATTTACAGCCAAATCGTACAATTCCTAGATTCCAATCACTTCTTCCATCCGTCCCAGCATGGATTTCGGAAAGGTTTTTCCTGTGAAACTCAGCTAGCCATTTTTCTTCATGACATTCACGCCAACCTTGACACTAACCTAAAAACTGATGCCATATTCCTAGACTTTGCTAAGGCTTTCGACAAAGTACCTCATCAGCGCTTGCTTCTCAAATTCTCTCAGCTGAACCTAGATCCAAACATCATCGCGTGGATTAAAGAATTCCTCACGCATCGTTCTCAGTCTGTCTTCATTATTAATCAGCCCTCCCACCCGCTTCCAGTAACCTCCGGCGTCCCGCAGGGTTCCGTTCTCGGTCCTTTGTTATTCCTTATTTACATTAACGACCTACCCCGGCATGTATCTTGTCATATCCGTCTGTTTGCTGATGACTGCGTTATTTATCGTTCAGTCACTAACCCTTCTGACCAAGAATCCCTACAGGCTGACCTAAACCATGTGCAAAACTTGTGTTTGCAGCGGCTGATGACACTCAACCCTAACAAATGTAAGTATATGTCTTCACCGCCGCCGAAATGCTTTTGTTTTCCAGTACACAATTTCTAACTCCTCTGTCGACCTCGTCCAGTCGTACAAATACTTAGGTATCACCATTTCTAATGATTTATCCTGGCGTCTGCATGTGACTAACCTGATATCATCAGCTAATAAAACACTTGGCTTCTTGAAACGTCACCTGCGGGATGCCCCTCAACATGTAAGACTACAAGCATACATTTCACTCATCAGAACTAAACTGGAATTCGCATCGGCCATCTGGAACCCTCACCAAGCATATCTAACAAACGCCCTCGAAGCTGTGCAGAACAGGGCCACCAGATTCATTCATTCCTCGTATTCATACGACGTTAGCATATCATCTATAAAAGTGCAATCAGGTCTATCTAATCTTTCTGCTCGCCGTCGCACTGCCAGTCTCGTCTTATTTCACAAGTTTTTTTATTCGCCACTCAGACAAGAACCCTACATCTGCGCACCCCCGCCGCGCAGATCCCATCAGTTTGCGCCCACGTTTGCGCCATCAGTTTGCGCCATCAGTTTGCGCCCACGCCAGCAGTTTTGCGCCCACGTGCCCGTACCACTGTTTTCTCTAATTCATTTTTTTGCCGAGTAGCAGCTGACTGGAACGGCCTTCCCCACGATATCGCTGCCATCACCTGCCCTGGAACATTCATGACTGCATTGAACACCTGTACTTCATAAAAACCCACCCCTTATGTAACACCCCGCAAGGGGTCTTTAAGGAAAATAAAGTGATGTGATGTGATACAGGGTATAACTCCAAGCTCAACAAAACATGGCCTGCCTATTCCACGTTACAAATGCGCACAGTGCGCAGCCGTTCAGTGCCTGGAAATGGAATGACGATGTAGCTGCAGCTGTTTGTGTTGCGCACGTCAAATGCACAAGAAATGTTGCAGTTGAGTTTCGGCACGAAAATGACTTTTCGGAATTCTTTTCCGGCGTTGTTCGCTCACAGAGAGCATTAAGCATTTTGTGGGCATTGGATTTCGTTGATTGGTTTATTTTTTGTCATGTCAAGCATACTTCGAATTGCTGCAGTAATGAACCTCTACGAAGAAAAAAAATTAGTAACACACCTTTACACCTTCCAGCATGTCGCTGCACTGTGCTGGGAATGTTTTCGTTTTTGCAATTGCACACATTGGGCTGTACCATCGCAAGCTGCGCATAATGTTGTTTCAACTGTGATTTTAATTAATTTTATTTCAAAAGACTTTTATGTGTGCAATGTTGACACGTGCAGTTTCGCCAGAGTACTTGAATGTGAGAGAGAAGTACTGACACTTAAAATTCTCCGAGATGTGTAATTGGACCTTTCACTCGCGCTTTAGTGTCGTTCCGTAAAAAGCTTACTAGTTTACATTGTGTTTTGTTAGGTCTGTGGTATTGGCGCTGATTCATTCGCCTGGCTGTAATTTCATTGCTTTTTTTGAAGCAACTGAAACAATGCTTTATTGATCTCACTACCAGAGCGCTAGGATATCGTGAGTTTTTAGCATGCCTGTAACTGAACAGAGTCATTTAAATGCAGACAAAGGATTGTACTGGTTAGAAGTTTGAAAAGTTATTTGAAATTATTATTACACCTACTATCTCTTTACAACTATTCCAGTAGTATCAACCCAGCGTTATTGGAGCAGGAAAGCGAAGTTTTCTAAATGGAGCAGGATCAGAATTTATGAACTGCTCTCCTCCTTAACAAAGGGGGTCGATGGCATCATTGCCATGTCAGATGTTTAGTAAGTGCAATTACTGTGTTTGAGGCACCAGTCTGAGAGACCTAGATGTAGATGCTCTGGGCTGCCTATCAGATATGGAGGCAAAGTGACAGCTGTTATAACAGTTTTCACTGGCCCTAATTTTCTTACTGCAATTAATCGGTCACTTTTAAAAGACAGAAGGTGAATTAATTCTCTAAAGATAAGTGATTGTGAATGTCATGCATTATAATGGCAATAAATATGTTATGTATCAGAAGAATGGTGTTTACAGTTGCTTTCTAACGGTACGTTGCATCCGTTTTGAAGTCGTACTCTCTGCATTGTGCAGTTAGCAATCTTTTGAAAGCTAGATGACCAGAGTGCTACTGCTTAAACATACTGGCCTGATTGTTGCTTCTTTATGCATTAGTGTGAAAGGAACTCTGTGCTTGGTCTCACTGACAGATTTTTTTTCTTTGGCCTATATGCAGACGTCTGTGTACTTCAGACTGGCAAGCATGGGTGGTGCCTACCTGATACATCCTCATCTCTGCACAGACAAGAATGACGCACCACATGATCTGCCAGCCTGGTCACATCATTGGCTTACTGCAAGTTATCAGCACATTGTATGATAGAAAATATTGGCGTCTGTGCAACTTTCTTATTTTACTGCGGGATATGCACAATGAAGATCACATCTAAACATTTGCTGGAAGTGCCGGCATGAACTAACTGCCTCCTGTTGCCAATTTTTATTTTTAGAATAATGCAATCAATGAAAAGATCTGAATTACAAACTAAATATGTTTACAGCAGCATGGTTAGAAAGGCAAACTTCATATAAAGCGTTTGCATATTATAAGTGTGTGCTTTGAGTTGGTTGTTTATATCCAAGCACATTTATCCTCCTTACTATTTATTCTAAAAGAATGCAACGAACATGAAACAGACTGGTTTTCTAAATATTTGTTTTGTTTATCCTCTAAGCCAGATATAGCTTTTCTTCTCTTTTTTTTGTTCATTTAATTTATACATCCCATCATACCTTTATTGAGAAATGAATTCGGCAGCCAGCTTCTAATGTCCTCTTAGATTGTTAGAAGCAACCTGCCTATTGTTAATCCAGGCAACCCTTAAACACAGCTCAGGAAAGCATGTGCATAGGTGTAAAATTATTTGTGTGTTGGCAGCAGCAGTTCAGTGAAGAAAGGGGACTGTAACAGATGACATTGACAACTTATGTTGTCACATAACAAGGATTGTCGAACAGCCAACTCTAAAGAATCCTATTTTGACCGCTCTCTATTCCCTATGGGTGGACGAAGCGGTACATGCAAAGCAGTTCAGGAAAACAGAACTTACATATATGTAAAAAAAGAAACGAGTCCGTTTATTGGGAAGAGTCATGAATTTAGTTTGCAGTTTTTATTAGATTAATAGCAGGCAGTGCAAACCGGTGAGAACTTAAATGCCAACCCGTGCGCTCTTTTCTGAACAGTAATATGCGTGATGGTTAACTGGCTCATTACTGCTCAGTATCAGATATTATGTACTCCTTGAAATTTGCCTTCTCATGAGATAAATTTAGCCATGTGGAGTCGAAATGTATATTGTACTCTATCTTTTGCTTATGCTTGTTTTTTGTGTCTTGCTCTAATTAATGCTGCTTAATGGAGTACAGACACTTAAGGTATGATGGAATATTTTCTGGTTTGTAATGATGCATAAGGCATTATTATACATGGATACATTAATTCCATGTATAATAGTGGTATTCTGGTATGACCGCGAAATAATTTATAATCGAATTTCCTTCGCACGCGATGACTGTGACATCAGATTATGCTTATAGGTCACTGGAGACATGAAGATACGGCAACATGATCGCTTCTTTGTCATTTTAATACGTTGCGATGCTAAAGGCAGCCAGTTTTAAATAACCAGAATGACAACGAATATCAGCGATATAATGTTTTTTTCATTCCTCACGTGACCTACAAGCAATTTACGTCACATCCATTGTTCAGTTGTCGAAACAGAAACAGCATGACGGAAAAATTCACTTATGAATTATATCACCTGGTGACTCATGCATCACCAGGGGTCTTCTGCATCATTGTAGAAAAGAAAACATGACACCAAAATTAAATGTCTATATTCTTTCAATAACAAGTCAGTTTAATACTGCACAGATCTAGCATTTGCTCGCCAAAACAATTTTTGATCCCTTGACCATGTTCACTTTTTTATTATGCTCACAGTCCTTCGACAGCTGTAAATAATATTGCCGCGAATATTTCCAGTGTTTGTTCGTTTTTCAAATCTGCCGCGACACGACCTTATCGCTTTGTTTGCGACGCAAGACGCGACTAGATTTATCTCGATTGATCGCAGCCAGGCAAAGCTGATTCTACGTTGTTCCGGAATGTTCTAGTAACTTTGCGCCCTTTATCTCGAATGTTCGCTATCAGCATTAAATTGAGCACGGCCGACAGCGGCGGGCATTCTGTTCGACGACCGCCGAGCACGCTTGTCGCTTCGCCGCCGCCGAGTGATTCAGTCCATTTTGGGTGCAAGTCAGCCCAATAAACAGTTCTTTTAGAAGACCGTTTCGTCCGTCTTCATCGCTGCTTCGACTGTCGTCACCACTACGTGACAATATCCTTACAGAATGCTACATAAAGGCTCATATTGCTTTCTAACTTAATTCTCGTAGAATGAACATGCAGCTAGCCTTTTACGGTGGCTCTAACTAGCATTTTTCACCTTATGTAGGGCATAAATGTATCAAAATTAAGGCAGGATCATACCAAGAGGTATACAAGGAGGAAGGCTAGGCAGTATTTGAGTCAGTACTCTGCTATTTTTTTCAGGAAGACATGCTCTCTTTCAGATTTGATCTTTGTTGTACATGTGGCGTGGAAAATAATTTTAATGTAAAATTAATTGTCCCAAAATAAAATGTGCGGATACTGCTCACGTGCCAATCCTCCTACCAATTTTCATCATTATTGCTGCAAATTACTAAGGCTCGCTAGGGGCTGCAAACATTTATTTCCATAAGCAACTCTAAAAGTTGCTAAGAGAAATATAATATCTTGATTGCATATGGTGTGCTGTTGCTCTGTATTTCTTTCATGATTAGAGCATTGACAGTTGTTACATCAAGTTTTTAGGGGCTGTTTTCCTTCCCACCAGGAAATAAAGATCAATGTGTGACCCCATTTTATAGCAATGCTGTGGCCAAATGACATAGAATTTTTTGCTAATTCCAAAGCAACGCGCTGCAACAAAATGAGTGTGAAAAAGCATTCATAAATAACTCCCGAAGTGTTTCTCAAAAGAGTAAGTACAGTGCGTCTCTTGAAAGCCACTAGCAGAGCACTGTAGAAATATGGCGGCCATTTCGTTTTTGGTACTCATTACTCAAATCTTATACAGAAACAAAAAGGTCACATTTCAATGAAATGAATGCATTCAAATTAATTTCTATAAAATCTCTTTGACTAGTTTCAAAATTGAGTTGATACAGTGGTTCTTTTAAAGGATATTAGCCATGTCTCTATAATAATGCGGTTGCCAATTAGTTATTCAAACACTGTACCCAAATTCTATACACATTCAAAAGCAGCACATTACAATGAAATGAGTGCACAAAAAAGGGTTTCTAAACAAACTCTTTAGGAAGTTTCTAAAGCAAGTCTTTGCAGTGTTTCTGCTAAAGGACATTAGCTGTTTTCCTATACCAACGCGGTGGCCAATTAGTAATTGAAACTCTGAACAAAAATTCCATACAGATTTAAAAGAAACACAATACATTCTATAGAGTAAATTTAAAAGATGTTCTAAAGAATCACAAACGCATTTTTTGTAAGGAAGAAGATCCACCGCTTATTGAAGGCTACGTCTGGGAAGGAAGCAACAGAACAACAACGGAGAGGCAGGGAGGAGGGGTACGCCTAGGTATGCTGATACATCAAGTAACAAATTGGCAAATAATAATGTCAACTTGCAAAGAACATGTCTGGATATCAGGTACAGTTTCCGTCAAAAATACATGGCTAGGGGTAGTTTATTTAGCGACAGGGGAGAAATGCAGGCAAGAAAACAATAATCTAGTTAAGTGTCTCATTGACAATATAAAGCAGTTTGGAGAGGGTGCTGATATTATTCTGCTGGATTACATGAATGGCCACATCCAGGATCTGGGTAGATACACAGATTATAACAGGGAGTTAATGCTAGACTTGTGTGAGCGACACAACCTAGTAATTGCAAACAGAGAAACTAAGTGTGAGGGAGAAATCAAGTGGGAATCCCGAAAAAGACGACGACCATTGACTACTGCTTAATGTTGCATGAGAGGTATAGCGAGCTCGCAATAATGGAAATAGATGAAGAACGGAAACATAGCCTGGAAAGTGATCATGAGCGTATTAGTCTACAGTTGGGAGCCCTGATAAAAAGAGAAATGCAGAGAAATTAAATGACCAACAAATAGCGGTATTAGCGGTTGGGACAGAGGAAGAAATAGAGAAATGCCCCATGGAAAAGTGGGATTATAATCAATTAGAGCTACTCTTTAGTACAAAAATAAAACAAGTGAAAGGAGTGAACCGCTGTAGAGGAAAGAGGAAGCCACGAAGTTGTTGAAATAAGGAAATTAGGGAGGCCATAGAACAACGACGGTTGGCTTCAAGGGAACACAGAGAAGCAAAAAGGACGCAGGTAACGATGAGGAAATAGGCCAAATATGGGAATCTTATCGGTAAAAGAAACAGCAAGTGCAGGTCCTCGCACAGGCTGAAATAAAGCAGTCCTTTGATCGCTGGCTGGCTGAAGTTCGGGAAGCAAACAAAGAGAGGCCAAGGAAATTCTGGAACCATATAAGCTGACTGGGTAAAAGGAATAAAAAAAGCAGGAACAGAATCAAGATGCTGAGGGAAATGTTTAGATGGTGACAATGCCGTAAAATACGTCGAGTCACTTATAGCTGAGTCATTTAGGAGTGACAATGGGGTAATCTCCCCAAATGAGAGGGCAACACTGGACAGCACAATACAAAAAAGCTTAGAACTGACCATTCTTAACTGGAAAAAGGGGGAAGCAAATATTGTAAAATGCACATCCTTAGGGATGTACAAAATAACAAAGCTGATTAATAAACTTTGCCCAAGAGACAAAAATGAGGAGGAAAGGCAGGGAGGTTAACCAGAACATTCGGTTTGCTACCCAGCAAGGGGGGAAAGGGTTCAGAGGAGAAAAAGATCAAGAAGAAAAGGCAGTTGCAGGAAATTAAAGTCACTATGAAAAGTCAATGCCTATCGGGCCGGCCAGAATCAAATCAAATCAAATCAAATCAAAAATTTTATTTTCAACATTGATACAATGTTGATGGCTTCCGTGACAAAAAGCTGTGAGGACAGCTTGACTAGGTCAGGGAACCATTTTGGCAGCAGCGACTTCATATGCACTTCAATAATTCAAATACAAATGAAATGTGCAACAGACTACATACATTGTCCTACTTACTGAGTATAATAGTTAAAATGCAAGTGAATATTGTAATGGAATACACGGACTTCATTCATCAACTTAACTAGGCCACAAAAGAACAATGTGCACTACAATCAAACTACGCAACAAACGAATAAAAATTAGTACCATAAAGAGTTTGACATGTGAGATCCCGATGAGAAGGCAAACACACACACACACTCACTCTGTATGCCCAATTTCACAATTACCACTCAAAATTATAAAACAGTCTTAGAAAATTGCCCAGAAACAAACATGCTGCGCAATGCGGTGCGCGTTAGGGCAATGGAACCAGAAAATTGCGTTTTAATCTTGTTTAATAGAAATGGTACGTTGTACGTTAATGTTTGCAGAAGATAATTAGTGCGTGGCCGCGGTACAAACCATTCCTCAGACGACCTGGTTCGATATGTGCGAGTTTGCAAAGTAAGAGTACACAGCTCCTTCAGGAACTGCTGGTAAGATACACTAGAGAAGTACAGCAGGTATAGTAGACGGTAATCGTAAATCTGTTGTATACTGACCAACTTGAACTGAGTAAAGAGGTCATGAGTGTTGTGAAAGTATGAAACATTAGCGATGCAACGAACACCTTTCTTTTCGAGCCTATGTAGTATAGTTATGTTTTTTTTTAGTAGTCGTGGCCCAAATTAACGTGCAGTAGTTAATGTGGGACCGAAAGGCGGAATGAAAAACTTGAAGTTTAATGTTAGTTGGAAAAATATCTCGAGATCGACGTATTAAGCCAACAGCGGAAGAGAGTTTTTCACCAGTTGCTGTATATGCGCATCCCAAGTCATACGGTGCGATAGTACCACTCCTAAAACCTTGTGCTCTTTGACTATATCGATTGTAGAGCTGCCCAAGCGGAGCTCGCCAATCAAACTTACTGGTTTGTTTTTTGAAGCAAACAGAATGGCTTTTGATTTTTTAGGATGTATTCTTAAACAGTTTTTGCTCGACCAATCAAGCAATTTGCAGAGAGTTTCATTAGCGGTATGCAGTAGGTGAGAACTATTATCTGATGTGAAAAACAAGCTGGTATCATCAGCGTACAAAACAAGCTTGACATGCTTATCAATACGAACCACATCGTTAACATAGATATTGAACAAAAACGGTCCCAAAACGCTGCCTTGAGGGACGCCGCATGGTATTTCTTTAAAGGACGACAGACTGCCATCGATAACTACAGATTGCATGCGTGTTGCAAGGTACGACTTTAATAGTGAGTGGGGTACGCCCCGAATGCCATAGTGATACAGTTTATTAAGGAGAACAGTATGGTTGAGGCAGTCGAAAGCTTTGCTATAATCTACAAACACCCCAAGCGTCAGTTTATTCGCATCCATGTTTTTGAGTATCAATTCCTTTTGAATCAAAAGGGCGGACTCGGTAGAGCACCCTTTTCTGAACCCATGCTGACATTCAGAAAGAAGTTTATGCTTGGTAAAAAAGGGGTCGAGACGAGACAGAATAACTTTTTCAAGACCTTTTGAAAACACTGGGAGAACTGACACTGGTCGGTAGTTGGCAGCATCATTTTTGTCGCCGCCTTTATATATAACTGAAACTTTTGCGCGTTTCATGTTTAGTGGAAAAAAACCAGTCTCCAAAGCAAGGTTATAAATGTGTACGAGGGCTGGACAGATGACGTCGAGGACGTATTTGACCGGTCGGACCTGGATATTATCTATGTCAAGGCTTTTACTGTTCTTTAGTGACGTAAATATGTTGTAAACCTCAGCTGTATTAGTTGGCACCATAAAAACAGTGTTCAAGAGGTTGTCGTCAAGGACGCAAGACGTTACAGAAGGAGCAGCATTGTTAGTCAT
Source organism: Amblyomma americanum (assembly GCF_052857255.1). Classification (NCBI taxonomy): domain Eukaryota; kingdom Metazoa; phylum Arthropoda; class Arachnida; order Ixodida; family Ixodidae; genus Amblyomma; species Amblyomma americanum. Next base: position 491,520,740 of record NC_135497.1, on the reverse strand, counting down.
GGCAGTTATGTAGTGGGTGTTGAAATGCTCTGCTAGAGCACCCTCAGTAAGCAGTTGACCTTGGACAGTCATCTGAAACTGATTAGGCGCAGCTGTACGCAGGCCGAGTGCGTCGTTCACAATCTTCCAGATCCGATCAGGACGAGATGTCGAGGCATCCTGAATCAGCTGCTGAAAGTACTGCACTTTGGCTTTCCTTAGTTCTGATGTGATTCGATTGCGTAGTTTCTTGAACTCTGCTAATATGGAAGGCTTACGCGTTTTTAAGAACAGGGCGAAAAGCTTATTTTTATCTTCAATCATTTTTACCTGCTCGATGCCGATCCAAGGTTTTCTTATCGATCGACGCTGCCTAACAGATTTAAGTTTGAAGCATGCCTTGTAATGGGCAGAAAAAATAGTCATAAAAGTGTCGTATGCTTTATCTGCAGTACTTTCTGCAAAAACCTCAGACCAGTCAGTGCTAATAATTTTATTCCTAAAATCATCGATACTGGTGTCATTTATAGATTGAAAAATGAACTTTGAACGAGAAGGTTTGCGACGCACAGCGACATCTGAATAAGCCATAAAAACAGGACAATGATCACTGAGGCTGCAATTGACGGTTCCGGCTGCGGTTACTGGTGTGTTGCTGTTCGTAATCAATAGGTCCAAAACCGATGAAGTTGTTGATGTGACACGCGTTGGTGTTTTAATGACGTTTTGAAACCCACAGGCTGCAAGTTTGTTGTTCAGTTCAGTAGAAGAGGTATTACCTGCAGTAACATTAATATTAAAATCTCCACCAAGAACTAGCCGCAATCGTTCGAAGGATGCATATTCGAGTAGGTTATCCACAAAGTCCATGAATCTTTTAACATCGCCTGAAGGAGGTCGGTATACAACAGCGAAAAGAGTGCTCTCTTGTTGCAAACAAAGTGCTTCATAATGTTTGGTGATATCGGTAAACTGGGACACCTTCTCACTTGATAAACTGTCAGAAATGTACATGCCAACGCCGCCACCACGCATGTCGGTTCGATTGATAAAAAAATTATTATAACCGGGTAACAAAGGCGCACAGTTGCTCGTTGTGCACCAAGTTTCAGTTAGCATGATAACATTAAATCGGAAAGAAAACTGATCAATGAAAAGAGCAAATTCATCGTGTTTTTTTGCAAGAGAACGGATGTTAAGGTGAATAAAGGATACTGTGCATTTTGCAGATGAGCACAGTTTAGCTGTTCTAGGTTCAACAAACTGCTGGTATAAGACATCAGAAAGACTGAACATTTTATGGTAGCTGCAATTCGCACCGCTTCATTAAGAAAACCATTCAGGAGATCTTAGTAAGGTCGTCCACAGACTCAATGTGAACAACATCGCTACCCTCAGTTTTCCGTGCCAATATTTTGCCATTGCGTGTCCACACGAACCGCCATTCACATGCTTTCTTACGTGCATTGGCCGATGACAGCAGCTTTTTTAGGCTTGGTCACAAGTGTTCGTTGACGAACACTGGATGGCTGCTTGCAGAGCTATCTGTACCGTCAGCACTGCTGTCAAACAATCCTAGACTTTCATTAGTGATGCGCTTCTTCCTTGATTTTTCTAGAACTTGGTCACGTTTCCGGCGACTTCTGAACTGCACAACAATATTGCTCGCAGCGAACTTTTTTGTTTCTTGATTTTCGCTCAGCTCAACAATGTCGCTCTGTCGAGCATTCCGCGCTGACACACGATGGCAGGCCTCAATATCTAATGGCGAGACAGGTTCGCCGACAGCAGTACAAATTTTACCAACAAGCTCGACAACATCCTCCGCCTCTGTTTGAATTACACCTTTGATCTCAAGGTTGCATTTCCGAGAGTACTGGTCGTTGTGAACAAACATTTTTTCAAGATCTTTTATGCGTTTCTCATTTTCCTCACACTTCTTCCGAAGGTACTCATTTTCCTTCTTAATTTGTTTATTTTCGGCAAGGACCTCCCCCAAGTCTTTTCTGAATTGCTCAAGATCCTTATTAATATACTCCATACTTTTGACCATTTCTCTCATCTCAGCCCTCTCCTCCCGACTGTCGCTCCGGGCGCCCTTTTCAGATGAATTAGGGCCCTTTCCCATTCTAGACAGGTCCTCCTGATAGAAGAGCTACCACAACAAGAATCTACAAACAATTTCAAAGAAGTCAATGTAACGGCAATGCAACAACACTTCAGCAGCAGCAACGACGCCCTTACTAAAAAAAAAAACAGACAGACTGCAACTAACCTGCGTAGTCGACAAGGCAACTGTCAAAGTGGTGCCTTCAGGCGTCGTCGGTGCTGCCAAATGGCGCGTCCAGGGATAGCACAGAGTTTATATAGGCGAGCGGTGACGTCACAGTCCCTCGTGGTACCCAGCAGACGAGGTAGATATCAGGGTTATCGGTGATGACCGTGCAGCGTTGGCCCGTCGGTCCAGATGTGTGCCACACGTGGAGGGGCGTGGAAATACAGAAGTGCTGCGCCAAGAACCTGCGTAGTCGACAAGGCAACTGTCAAAGTGGTGCCTTCAGGCGTCGTCGGTGCTGCCAAGTCCTCAAAAACCGGACCAGTGCTTTCCAAGCCTTCACCGCCGACGACCGCCGCGGTCAGTATCTGAGAACCTTCTTTTCCGTCAGTGGCGCAGGTCTAGATGCTCCAGTGCACGCCAGAGAGACTGTCTTTTGGCGCTGTAGGCAGGGAATTCACGAAGAATGTGGGCTAATAGTCTCATCATACACTCAGATGGCACACGCAGGGCTGTCAGCAATACCTATTAAGAAGGAGCAGTGCTTGATGAAGGCTACGCCAAGCCACAGGCGACACAACAAAGTTGCTTCACTTCGTGGTAGGTCGGATGGAAGCCGAAGCTTCAGATCTCGGTGCAAGGTTTTTAAACGCGAATGCGTGAATTGGCCTGAATTACAGGCGGCGAGCATGATGCCCCGCGACAGTGGTCTATGCCTACCCACTGCGTCGGCTCTCGAGATGAGGACGGACGCATAATCGCCCTCATTTTAGAACAGTTCGCACGGCTTCGTCCGCGCGATGGTTGCCTGCGATGCCGCTGAGTCCTGGCAGCCATTGGTAAACAATATCGTGTCCTTTTTTTATGGCTGTGTGGTGCAGCTCTCGAATTTCCGCGACAAATTGTTCATGGGACCCATGACGAAGAGCAGATTGTAACGCTTGGAGGGCTGCCTTCGAATCAATGAAAACAGACTTTTGCTGGGATGTTTCTTCACCGATAAGCTCAATGGCGGCACGAATAGCAGTAAGTTCTGCACCAGTTGATGAAGTCCGGTGTGATGTTTTCACTTTCTTAACTATGATCATAGCGGGAATTACAACGGAGCCCGAGGAACTGGAAGGGGTCACAGAGTAATCGGTGTATACGTGCAGTCAGTATCCACGTTTCTCATGGAAATATTTTAAAGTGGCCTGTTTTAGTGCTGTTTACGATAAATCAGCCTTCGTTTTGATGGCTTGTATGGAAAAAAGCACACGAGGTTGGAGCAGACTCCAAAATGGAAGGAAGATTGGCAAGAAGGAAGATTGGCAAGATGGTGTCCTGGAATCCGAGAGAGGTGAGGAATATACGCTATCAAGGTTTCGATTGTGACATACGCAGTCACTGGATTCTCCTGAGCGATGAGTACTGTTGCGGCTGTAGACGCGCATTTTGGCAGTCCTAGGTACGTCTGCAGAGCTTGAGCCTGAACACTTTGCAGACACCGTATGTTCGTTTTCCTCAAGCTCCCTAGTGCAGGGATGCTGTACCGAAGGAATTTAATGAATAATGCGGTGAACAGCTGGAGCATTGATTGCACTGATGCTCCCTAGAACTTCCCTCCGAGAAAGGAGAGAACATGAAGGATCGATGTCAGTCACCTTTTCATGTACGAGAAATGTGGGCTCCATGATAGATTACGATCGATGATTAGACCAAGGAAGCGATGGCTTCTTTTGTAGGATATCGTTGACCCATTTATGCGTACGGCGTAACGGGACATGCTCTTGTTTGTAAAGGCAACAAAGAAATATTTTTCAGTAGAAATCTCCAGGCCCTGCAGGCGGAGGTAGGCCGCAAGATTGCTTGCCGCCTTTTGAAGCCTTTCTCGAACTTGTGGTCGCGCAACTCCTGATGCTCATACACAAATATCGTCTGCATTGACTGAGCCTCTCGCCGAATGTGGTAGTAGATCGACAACGCCGACAGGCGCAAGATTGAAAAGCGTTGGGATAAGTACTCCAATCTCTGGGACCCCACGGGAAGTGTAATTTGAAGATGTTGGTCCGTCCTAGGTCTGCATAAATAGTGATCTGTAGGATAGATAACGGCGTACCTAGCAGAACATGTGATCACCCAGTTCTGCAGCTTCCAGAGTGTTCAAAATAGCTTGATGAGTGACGGTATCATGCGCCCCTTTAACTTCCAGAAACAACACCGCGGTCAAGCGCTTCAAGTGCTTCTGATGTTGAACTGATGATACCAGGTCAATCACGCCGTCACCATCAATAGAGGAACGTCCCCGCTGAAACCCAGACATTGCATCTGGGTATATTTGGTAGCGCTCCAGATACCACTCAATACGCATAAGTACAATCCTTTCCATGAGATTGCCTACGTAACTAGTCAATGCGATTGGACGGTACGATGCTAGGACGAGCGGCGATTTTCCAGGTTTAAGAACTGGAACCAGACGACATGATTTCCACATGTCCGCAACTGTACGCGCGTACCATAATCAGTTTAAGTGATCTAAAGGACACGCCGAGCCTCCTTACCAAGGTTTTGCAAGTGCAGAGTACTTTACCCCATCGGGCACCGGCGATGAAGACTTTCTGCAACCGGTCATGGCGGCGTCTAGTGGTTCCATGGGGAAAAGAAGGTCCATTCACGAATCCTTAGATCCAAGCACTTCACAACATTTCAGAGTTGTGGATTTGTTTCTGGGACCTCCTTTTCTTGTGCAAAAATCTTCACCAATCTCAGCTTCGGTACGTGCTTGGTGAAATGCGAGAAACTTGAATGGTTGGAGCTTCGGAGGAGACGTTCGCAAAGGACGCACAACACTCCATCTGCGTGATGGAGGCTTTCGAGGATCCAGTGATTCACAGAATGCCTTCCAGCGGTCAGCCTGCAAAATTTCTATTCTGCGCTGGATTTTCTTCTGTGTGCGCCTTGCATCCGTTAAGGCGTGCAGCGACTTTGTGCGTCTGTGTCTTCTCTCTGCTTTTCGTCGAAGCGGTCGAAGGCGCTGCAGCTCCACATCGATGTCTGTGAACTTTGGCATTGCAGTGAAGAAGCACGTGGCGTTTTCCGTAGCCTCTTTGATGCGGTGTTCACTGCCTTTTGCAATGTCTTCTCTGTAAGCTTCTTCCATAAAGGTTTTAAACATAGGCCTGTCTATTCGTTGCAAACGTTTGGCAGATCTGCATCCAGCGAGACCAGGAAGAACAATATATGTCTGCATATGGTCACTAATCTACGTCGGCAAACCACCGCACACGTCTCGCAAGGCACCGAGACAAAAGCGCCAGGTCCACACAACTGCTGTAAGGCAGCCCGCGAAAGTACGTTGGAGAGCCGTCGTTAAGGCATTGCATGTCGTGCTAAGAGGCGAAAAAGACAAGATTTCGTCCCTTCGAATTCACCCGAATGCTTTCCCACATGGCGTGATGCGCATTAAAGACACCAGCGACGATCCAAAGCCCAGGTGTTACAGCCAAGAAGTCCTTAAGTCTGTCGGCGTCAAACCTTGTTGTTGGATTGTTGGAGATAAGTACGCGCCCACAAGCGTAAACTTGAGGGTGCGCCTTTTTACCGTTAAACGGACGTACTGGTTATGGTTGGGAGGGAGAATAAGGTGCACATAAGTAAGGTCACTTCGAATGTAGAGGATGACTTTGCTTTTTTCACTTTGCGTGGAGGATGCAAACGCTTCATAGCCAGAAATTCGGATGGGGTTTTGTAAATTGGGCCCACAAATCACAAGGATTGGAAATTTGTGATTATAGACGAAAAGCGGGTAGTGAGTCCACGGGTATTCAACTGGAAAATGGATGCTTCTCTTAATTGGCTTTCAAATGGTAATGCTGGGAGAGTCATAGTGTCTGCTACTGGAAGGGTGAAAGGACTGGATTTAGCGCGTCCATTATCTGGAATGCATTCCGTGCTGCTGGTGAGTGAAAGCTTGACAGCATCACACAAATGGCGTTTATAACGGACCCCAAGTTGGCGAACACCTCCACTTCATCACCTTGGGCTGGATCTCTGCCTTTGGCTCGCTCAGATGTAGGCGTGGGACAGTGGGGCCGTGGTGCCTGCTCAGACACCAAGGTCGAGCATGGCTGCGGCTGTGGTGGCCGTGTCACCTCTGAAGAACACGTTCCGTCTCCACCAGTCACCAGACTTACATTAGATGCAAAAAACGCTGATAGCAGTATAAGAGGCAGTCACAACAAATAAGCAAATTCTGCACAGCCTGAAACAGAGTGAACTTAATTTGATTTAGTAAAGGCGAAAAGATGAAAACCAAATCTTTTCGGGCGATTACGATATCGTCAGTTATATACAGGCTGGAGATGCATGCGGTGGAATTTAAAATGCAGTCATGGGTAGAAAGTAATAGATTACTCGGAGAACTTCAGAACCGGTTCAGAAGGGGTAGGCTCTTCGATGATAGCCTGATCATGCTTACCCAATGCATAGAAAAAGCTAAGGGGGAAAACAGACCTCTCTATTCAGCCTTCCTGGACATAAGTGCTGCATACGACAATGTAAACAGGGAACTCCTGTGGAACATATTAATATCTGAAGGTATCGTTCACGAGGTAATTGATTTTCTACAGGAAATATATCGAGAAAATAAAGTTCTAATAATATGGAAAGGGATTAAAAGTAGGACAAAGGTCGAAGTACACAAACGATAAAGGCAAGGTTGTCCGCTATCACGGCTGCTGTTCATGATTTATATGATTAATGTGGAATGAAGGCTACAAGGAAGCAATCTTATCGTGTCGTACAGACTAATCAGAAAGGTTGTTGCGCAACGAATTCCGGGTTTAATGCATGCGGGTGATTTTGTACTGTAAGCAGATAGCCAGGAAGATTTGAAAACTCTCATTAATTGCTCTGGATACGAAGGAGACTCTAGGTTTAGGTTTTAGCGCAATTAAGTCGGTGTGATGATTTTCTACGGCACAACTGCTCAGGTGTTCA